>NC_091957.1:8033242-8292894 GCF_031021105.1 Erythrolamprus reginae
TTCTACCTATCTACCTATCTACCTATCTACCTATCTACCTATCTACCTATCTACCTATCTACCTATCTACCTATCTACCTATCTACCTACCTACCTACCTACCTACCTATCTACCTATCTACCTATCTACCTATCTACCTATACCTATCTACCTATCTACCTATCTACCTATCTACCTATCTACCTATCTACCTACCTACCTATCTAACATTTTCTTAAAAACTTCCAGTGTGGGAGCATTCACAACTTCTGGAGGCAAGCTGTTCCTCTGGTTAATTGTTCTGACTGGTGTTGTACATACTCCTGGTCAGTTGGAGGATGATGAAGAATTTGAGGACTCTGATACAGATAGTGTTTATGAATTAGTGGTGGGCCCGGGGTTACAGTTAGTAGAACAGGTGGGAGGCCAGCCACAGGATGTTGCTATGAGTCCAGAATCTAGCCAGGAAGAATCAGACGTTCGCTGGGTTGATCCTAAATTCAGAAGGGTCCAAAAATGAAAGGAACAGGTGTTTGGAAGAAGATATTAAGGGGAGGAATGGGTTAAATACTGGAGTGATGTATTTGGTACGTCAGAGGGTCAGTGGGGAAGAAGGGTGGAGTTTCAATGTTGTAGAACAAAAATGGAAGGTGTTCCCGTTCAGCTCCCAAGCAAGCAAACTCATTCTGTGTTATTTTATAGTCATTTCTGCTGTTTTTGAATCATGCTGTGAGTACATAAATCTTGGTGAATGGAGGAGGCTGGGAGGAATGCAAAAGGAATGTAATTGGGAGAGATAACGGGAGAACAAGAAATGTGCTAGTATGAAGTGTATTTTGAATATGGAAGGAAGAGAATAAAGATGGATTTTCTTCGTTTATGAAATACTGCATTTAGTAAAAGTTATTTGTAATAGCTAAAATTCTACCAGAAACCAGAACAACTGTCAGGAAATTTCTCCTTAGTTCTAAGTCACTTCTCTCCTTATTTAGTTTCCACCCACTGCTTCTTGTCCTGCCCCCAGGTGCTTTGGAGAATAGCCTGATTCCCTCTTCTTTGTGGCAGCTCCTGAGATATTGGAACTTTGCTATCCTGCCTCCCTTAGTCCTTCATTCCACTGAACTATTTGACATGCTATAAACTGGGGAATTCCTACCAAGGATACAGTAATGGTAAATGAAATGTATAGTTGTACATGCTTAAAAATTATTTTGAAATTACACCCAATTTAAACTTTCAACACAGAGAAAAACAATACTAGACACCATATATATGTCCAGTATTGTTTCATCTTCTTTGGCTGCAGGTTCTTCATTTAGAAGGTGAACAATGCTTCTCCCCTGCCTGAAAAATTTCTTGCTTGGACATCTGGGTCTCTTCTACCTCTAGCAGGCTGTTGTTACAGCATGCCGAAATCACTTCCAATGTAGTCTTTCAGGTGACATCTTTAAGTCTGCAAGTTCACAGGGCTTTTTCTCTGAAAGGAGATGCCAATTGACGGCCAGGTGGTAAAGATATAATAGGGCAAATTGATGTGAAGCTTCCTGTTTTGGTGAAACGCAACAACTGTTTATAATCGATGCTTTTGTTGCATGGCAGCTAGCATCTTATATATTTGCTGATGTGCCAAGAAACCATGGGGAGGAGGAGGAGGAAAAGGAAAAGAATTGAGGAGAAGAAAATGAAGTAGAGAAGAAAAAGAGGAAGAGGAGAAAGAGAAGAAGAGAAAGAGAGGAGGAGAAGGAGAGAAAGAACAGGAAGAGAGGAGGAGGAAAAGGAGAAGGAGGAGAAGGAATGAAATACTGAAGGTATATGATATCCAAAATAAATCCAGTTTGCTTTCACTCAAGGAAATTAACACAATGACCTCACATGCTGTGTGCAAAAAAAAGAAAAGAAAAGAAAAGGATTAGATTTAGAGAGAGAGATAAACCTGGAAGCATAAGAGCCATTTCATTATAATCAGAAAGGAAGATAGGTTTTGAACACTATATCTTGGATTCTCCCAAAATGACACAACAGCTTCAAGCTGAACATGGAAGAGAGAGAGAGAGAGAGAGAAGGAGGAGGAGGAGGAGGAGGAGGAGGAGGAGAAAAAGAGGAAAAGGAGAAGGAGAAGAAGAAGAGGGGGAGAAGGAGAAAGAGAAGGAGGAATGAAATACTGCAAGGTATATGGTATCCCAAATAAATCCAGTTTGCTTTCACTCAAGGAAATTAATACAATGACCTCACATGCTGTGTGCAAACATAGAAAAGAGAGATACAAAGATGAGAGACAGAGAGAGAGAGTGCAATTGCATAACTTCAGAAGAAGATTTTGTCTCCTTCAAGGAGTTGCAGATGGAGCGAAGGTCTGAATTCTCAGACTCTTTGAAGCATCATTTTGGAACCCAATCCAAGGCACCTATCTTCCCTAAAGTCAAAAGTTGTACCTACCACACAACCAGTTGAGTCCACTTGACGGTCCGATACACATTTGAAGTTGCGGGTACAGCCTCCGTTATTGTGAGAACAATCCCGAACTGGTCCAAAGGACGAGAGTAGGTCATTGATAGTCTCAAAATAGGTTGACAACATTGCTTCTTCCCTTGAAGAAAAAAAAGGTACATTCAAGCCAACTCAACTCAAAGGGAAAGAAAATGACCATCCTGAATGACTACAGACCAGTTGCTCTAACATCTGTAGTTATGAAAACCTTTGAAATGCTAGTGATGTCCCATCACAGATCCACTGTTAGACCCCCTGCAATTTGTATACCGAGCAAACAGATTGACAGATGATGCTGTTAATATGGCTCTGCAGTACATCCTACAACATCTTAAATCTCCATTGACCTACGCAAGGGTCCTCTTTGTAGACTTTAGTTCAGCATTCAACACCATCATACCAGACATTTTTCTAACTAAACTACACGAGTCAAAAAGAGGGCGGGGGAAATATTTACTGACCCCTCACATCCTGGACACAAACTGTTTCAACTCCTACCCTCAAAACGTCGCTACAGAGCACTGCACACCAAGACAACTAGACACAAGAACAGTTTTTTCCTGGACACCATCACTCTATTAAACAAATAATTCCCTCAACACTGTCAGACTTTCTACTAAAATTGCACTTCTATTCCACTAGTTTTTCTCATCATTCCTATCACCCATTTCCTCCCGTGTTGACTGTATGACTGTAACTTGTTGCTTATATCCTAAGATTTTTATTAATATTGCTTCTTCATTGCTTATTTGACCCCTATGACAGTCATTAAGTGTCGTACCACATGATTCTTGACAAATGTATATTTTATTTTATGTACGCTGAGAGCATATGCACCAAGACAAATTCCTTGTGTGTCCAATCACACTTGGCCAATAAAATTCTATTTTATTCTATTCTATTCTATCAGCTAGTGGTACCTGAACACACTAGTAAGTGGATCAAAAGCTTCCTAAGAGACAGGAAGCAGCAGGTGAAGCTAGGCAAAATCGAATCAAATATCTGTAGAATTAGAACAGGAGCCCCCCAAGGCTGTGTACTCTCATCACTTCTCTTTTCTTTGCATATCAATGACTGCATCCCTAACATTTCATCTGTTAAACTACTAAGTCTACAGATGATACAACATTAATTGTATCATTCAAGACAATGATGAAACCGCATACAGATGGGAGGATGAACAACTAGCCTTGTGATGTGACCGGAACAGTCTGGAACTGAACACATTCAAAACCATAGAAATGGTGGTAGATTTTAGGAGAAACCATTCCATTCCATTCCATTCCATTCCATTCCATTCCATTCCAATACTATACTATACTCTACTATACTATACTATACTATACTATACTATACTATACTATACTATACTATACTATACTATACTATACTATACCATACCATACCATACTATACTATTATATTATACTGTATTGTATTGTACTGTACCGTACTGGATTCTATTCTACTCTACTCTACTCTACTTCTTTAATTTTTTCCACAAATTCCTTCTGTTTGCCCTCTGGCCTCCAAATTTAGCACCATTAAGCCAAGGTCAGATTAACTCCCTCTTTGTCTTCTGCTCACTCTATTATTTAATGATTTTCCCCATTTAGTAATTGCCTCCTTCTTTTTCTTTCCTGACAACAATTCAATTTAGAACTACCTTTCAATGTCTTTTGTCATGCATAACCTTAGCACAGGGTTTTCTAAGAGGAGCAATATCAATTAAAACACTCAATGTATTTTAATCATGACATTTTAAAAAAAAGATGATTTCCAAATAAAAGTAAGAGGTGTGTCTTATTTCTAAGCAGCCAAAGACAATTCATATTTCTTTGAGGCGCCTTCAAATTCTTGATGCAATCAAAAGAAAAATTCCTTGTGTGTACAATCACATTTGGCCCATAAACAATTCTGTTATGTTCTGTCTTCCATTCCATTCCTTTCCTTCCCTCCCCTCCCATTCTCTTCCCTTCCCTTACATTCCATTCCATTCCAAAATGTCAAATAAATGGAGAAAAATCATAACAGTATTTAATTTATTTGACACATACATTTATTCATCTCTCAATTTATATTTGAATTTTGTTTTCTTCCTTCTCTACCCCTCATATATGCAATGGGGCCCAGGATGATAATTAAAAGGATACTTTTAACTCAACTTAGACCGACTATCCTTAATGTCAGCAGCCCATTCCTCACTGAATTGATCATTTAGGGGGCAAAGAATTCTAATATTTACACACGACTAGCATGTTGATTTTTAACTTTTGTTATACTATACAGACATGGATAATGTGAAAGGACACCACTAGGCATTGTTCTGTCTGGGTCCCCCCAGACACCAACACCAACCAAAAAGAGCATCCAGACACACTGGTAAAAAGCAAAGGCAGTTTATATACTTGAAAGCAAACACAGGTAACAAAAACTGTTCTTACAGACAGGAACACTATGAAGCTTCACAGAGGTTTCACGAAGGCCAGGCAATAAAACAGGATTCTTGCTGGCAAAAACAACTCTGGAGATAATAAAACCCACGCCTCCCCCAAGTCTTCCAGGCTTCTAGGCCACAAGCCAAGATCAGAGACGCCAGGAATCGAAGCAAGGTCACAGGACTCCCAGTTGATAACTCTCCACAAGACTGTAAGGGCGGGCCTGCCTTTTCAACCCTGCTGAGGAGAACCACACCCAAACCCAGCTGTTGCCAATTCAGGGATGGAAATACTTTTCTAATTGGCCCCTTCTTTGAGCTGCCCGTCTCTGCCTCATGTCTATTATAGCCTGTGCGTCATCATCCAATGAATCCAGGCTGCTCATCATCCAATGAATCCCGGAGGTCTCATGCTGCTCTCCCTGCTCCTCCTCCTGACGTTCCTCTCCCCCGTCTGCCTGGTCCTCCCCCTCCTGGTCACTGTCCTCCTCCTCTGGGCATGGATCCGGCAGAGCTCCAGCCGGTCCCTGAGGCTCCTCAGGCTGAATCACAACAGGCATGTTTCATCATTTTGAGAGCTCACTTACTCAGGAAGGTGTCTGTTAAGATTTTCAGTTCTCCAGGTCACGGAAGACTGAAAAGTGCAGAGAAGTGCAGTTTTTGAAAAGTGCAAAAATTGCAGAGAAGTGCGACAAAGATGAATAAGGGACTAAAGGCTAAAACATAGGAAGAACGGTTGCAAGAACAGGGCATGGCTAGTTTTAATGAAAAGAAGGACTAGAGGAGACATGATAGCAATGTTCCAGTATCTCAGGGGTTGCCACAAAGAAGAAGGAGTCAAACTATTCTCCCAAGGACAAGAAGCAATGGGTGGAAACTGAACAAGGAGAGAAGCAACCTAGGAACAAGGAGAAATTTCCTGACAGTCAGAATGGTTGATCAGTGGAGCAGCTTGCCTCCAGAAGTTGTGAATGCCCCAACATTGGAAGTTTTTCAGCAGATGTTGGATAATCATCTGTCTGAAGTGGTGTAGGGTTTCCTGCCTACGCAGGAGGTTGGACTAGAAGACCTCTAAGGTCCCTTCCAACTCTGTTGTTGTTGTTGTTGATGATGATGATGACGATGATGATGATGATGTTGTTGTTATCATTATTATTAATATTAATATTATTGGATAATTGGTTTTATTTGGATGACCAAATTAAAAAGTTGGCAACGAGGAAAAATGATTTATACTAAAATAGCTACGAACTAAGAATTTTTCATGATTATATATGATTTACTAACACTATATTGCCTTTTATTGTACTGTAAATAGAAGATATACTTTATTGTATTTGAAGAGAAAAAATAAAAAAATAATCCCTCCCAAAAAAGAACTAAAAAAGTTTCTTGGATGAGAAGCGAAACGTCTTCAACGACAGTCAGAAGTGAAGATGCTTCTTGGATGAGAAGCGAAACTTCTTCAAGCAAAAAGTCCAGTTGCCTTTTGAAAAAGCACTTTTGGCTCAGCGAGGAAGGGCTGAGAGGAACAGTCTGTCTTATCAAGAGGAAGGCAGAGAAAAAAGTGGGGGTTTTTTTGGAGAACAAGGCTTGGTACACACAGTGTTGTGGTTGGCTCTGGCCCAGCTCCTGCCCCAAAGAATGTGCAGGTGGATGTGGGGGAGACATCCACATGCCGCAGGCCTGTTTTGCTCCCAATGGAATCTGCTGATGAAGCCTCCTCTGACCAAGGCAGCATGAGTGACAGGGAAGAGGGGAGTTTGGCAGACAGCCCAGGAGGAGATCAATCATCTGTATCATCTTTGGATTCTGAACAAGAATTAATGACACATCCACGCATGCGTAGAGTGATGCATAGGAGACAACAACTAAAGGATTATTACAAGAGAAAATGAGGCCACCTGTGTTTGGGTGGGGCTCCAGTAATTAGGGCTGCTGCTATAAATAGCAGCGTGTGGGTTTGGCCATTGTGAAAGAGTATCTGATCGCAGTTCGTCAGGAATCCTGGGTTGCTGGTTTCTGGACTTTGCTTGTTGATTTTTTACGCCTTTGAAAACAAAGCAGAGCAAGGTGTGTGTGTGTGTGTCACTTCTTTGGAAGAAGAAGGGGTGTGAAATTTCTTCACAGCTGCTAGCTAAGTACTTAATGACTGCTTAAGGTTAATTGTACAGACTACCTGGTTGTTTTGGGATGAGTGCTCTTTGCAATACAAAAAGAGTGCTTAGTTTATTTTGACTTTTGGGATAAAAAACATTGTTTTGAATTTTCAAATGTGTGTGTGTGTGTCTGAAATTTGTACCCTTGAATTTTCTGGAGGCTCCTACCAGAGAGCCCGGCAGAACACACCTTGTCCCCCAAATCTCACAAATGAAGGTTGATGTGCAGGGAAGAAAACGTGACAGTCCTTTTTCCCTGCTGACTCTTCATCATCTCTTACAAATCCATTTGTGGAGACCATCCTAAAGTGTCGCTTTCCCCCCCCCCCCATCGATGCTGTGAGTGATTTCACACCTATCAGCCTTATTACTGGAACTTGAGTGCAAAATTAGAGATCGCCTGGCTGGTCTCTTTTTCTCTTGGCACGTATAAGGAAGTTTTCTTTTTTCTTTTTCTACTTAAGAAAATAAACAGCAAAAAAAAAAATTAATAATGGATCAATAAAATAACCCTCCAAACCATTAACCCTGGAAGACATGCAGAGAGGTAGGGAGTGTGAAGGGGAGAAAAACGAAGGCTGGTTGCTTTGGGGACAAGGCAGCTGCAGGAGAGTATATAAAAAGAAGGGAGAAAACCATTAAAAAATGAAAGCATGAGAGACCGGTGGGAAGCAGAGCGATGAGAATGTTGTATTGGGCCCATACGGTGGCATCAAGGGAGCTTTCCCAACCAAAAGACCACTTTTAAGGTGGAAGACTATTTCCTAGGGATTTACAAGGATGGGTCTAAAAAATCAAGTGTGTCTCCGTTGGGATTTTCCCAACTTCATGCACCTCCAGGATCATATTTTTTCAAGTTACCCACACTGCTCTGAGCTGCCACTTCAATCTTTGCTTCCCTTTTTCAGCTACTGTCAGCTTGACTTACTATTTTGAGATAACCCAGGAGCAAAATACAGTACAACAGAGGTTTGTCTTACAAATAGTGGTTTGTATACAAGGCATATATAGTGGCTTATATACAAGGCATACCCAAATATGGGTGTCGAATCACCCTGGCATACCCAAATATGTTCGATGCTTAATGCTTCCTTTTGCCTCTCGGCCCAACCCAGGGCCATATCCAAGGCGGTTAATATTTTCATAGCTGACAAACTATATTCTGTTCTATATTCTTTTTTGTCGGCTGTGAAAAAATTAACCGCCTTGGATATGGCCCTGGGTTGGGCCGAGAGGCAAAAGGAAGCATTAAGCTCCTCCCATACTTGGGTATGCCAGGGTGATTGGACAGAAAAAAAACATATAACACTTCCCTGGTACAAAGCTGAAAGGATGTGATCCTGTGGCCTAGAGGTTAATTCTCTGCCTTACTTCAGGTTCAAATCCCAGTGAGGGTACGTCTAGCTGATGAGAGGAAACAACCTCAAAATAGATCTATACTAATCTCGCTTTATTTTCAATTCAGCAAAAATATGTTACATGTATGTATGTATGCATGTATGTATGTATGTAGGTAGGTAGGTAGGTCTTGGCATATTTATATATATATATTGCTGATAATAAAAAGGAAGGGAGAGCATAGACATAGACATGCAAAATATTACACAGACATGCAAAATATTACACAGGGCAAAACCCGAACTCAGAACAATCTACATACATATACCCGTGAAAATTTACGAAAATATATATATATATATACTGTAGCTTAGAGGATAATTCTCTGCCTTACAAGGCAAAGGTTGCAGGTTCAAGTCCCAGTGGGTATGGCTAGCTGATGAGGCCAAAATAAGGCCGAAATAGATCTATCCTAGTCTCCCTTAATTTTCAAATTCAGCTTAAACATGTGACACATACAGATAGAATTGTCGGCTATCAATAAAATTAACTGCCTTGGAAATGGCCCTGGGTTGGGCCAAGAGGCAAAAAAGGAGCTGTGATGTTCCTTCAATATACCAGGGTGATTCGACACAAAAAAAATGTAACCCTTCCCTGGTACAGAGCTGAAGGGATTGAATACTGTAGCCTAGAGGATAATTCTCTGCCTTACAAGGCAAAGGTTGCAGGTTCAAGTCCCAGTGGGTATGGCTAGCTGATGAGGCCAAAATAAGGCCGAAATAGATCTATCCTAGTCTCCCTTAATTTTCAAATTCAGCTTAAACATGTGACATATATATATATATATGTATGTATGTATGTATGTATGTATGTATGTATGTATGTATGTATGTATATGTATTCTCAGTGTGCCCAGAGAGAGAAATATCTGCCTCTACCTAGGATTGAACTCACAGCCTCCTAATTGTGAGGTGAAGAGCTCCACCTCTAGGCCACTGCACCACTCCTATCTCTGTTTAGTCACATTATGTCGGGTACATGAATGCCCTGGACAATAAAGGCATTCTGAATTGCACAATTTGACTCAAAACAGGTGTCTGGACTCTTTGCTTGTCATTTAATTGCAGATTAAAATCAGAAGATGGAAATGAGCTTTGGAAGATACAAGAGTATAAATAACACGATGCACCTCAAATTAGACGGACGCGGCACCTCTAAATATAGTGGCATGCAACTTTCTCTGCTTCTAATCGTGGAGAAGATTCCACGTTTAGAAAACATCTGTTTCCATTCAATCCGCCACAGTGAGAAGCAGTTCTGTGCTTTCCACCCAAGCCGGCGCTCTGAAATTCTGCGACAAATCTTCCCTTCGTGCCACAACACATTTGCAAATGTATTAATAAACCAAAGTATTAATAGAAGCAAACCCCCCCCCCCAAAACAACCCACCACCCAACCCAGCCAACAACTTGAGCTCATTTTACATCTACCAGTCTGCAGCAACTGACAGCAGTTTTCTAGTAATTGAACTATCACTAGCTTAAAAATTAAAATATTTTGAACCGTGGAGGGTTTATTTGCAATTTAGGGATGCCTCATACTCGGAATCCCAATGGGGGCATGGTTTAATATTTTTCTTGAACATGTAATGTTATCAAAGCACTACACCTCCTAATTTGCTCACCTTATCTCTATCCATCTTGCATCTGTAAACTGCTTGGAGAGGGCTGGAAAAGCACTAGGAAGCAGTCTATAAATCTAAGCGCTATTGCAAGCAAGCAAGCAAGCAAGAAAGAAAGAAAGAAAGAAAGAAAGAAAGAAAGAAAAAAAGGGGGGGAGAGACAGAGAAGGAGAGGAAGGAAAGAAGGAATGAAGGAAGGAATGAAGGAAGGAATGAAGGAAGGAAAAGAGCTAGGATGGTGCAGTGATTAGAGTGCAGTGCTGCAGGCTCCTTCAGCTAACTGCTACCTGTAGTTCAGCAGTTCAAATCTCTCATCGCTGGCTCCAGATGGACTCAGACTTCCATCCTTCCAAGGTGGGTCAAATGAGGACCCAGATTGTTGGGGGCAATATGCTTACTCTCTGTAAATCACTTAGAGAGGGCTGTAAAAGCACTGTGAAGCGGTATATAAGTCTAAATGCTATGCTATGCTATGCTATGCTTCCCTGTGGTTCTGTGCCAGTGAAGGGCTACCAAAATTTTTACTACCACACTGTGAGCATGGCTTATGCAGGACACCCTGTATTTTCTTTCAACTTCTTTCAGTGCAAATTGGGTGTTCTGGGGTGGAGCTCCATTTTCACTACCCCAATGCGTTCCCCCCCGATCCGGGCAGTAACCCACCCTTCTTCTGTGTTCAGGCGAGTGAGATTTCCCCAATTTTAGGTGATTTCTTTGCTCCCGTACATGTGTGGAAGCAAAAAAATACCATTGAAAATCAGTGAAATTTCACACACTTCTGCACGTGCAGAAGCCAAATCTCACGGGGGTATGCAGGCATGCCTGCCGGTCACGCAGAACTGCATAAAGAACTCCAATCACTTGGTTGTCCAAGTGCCGCCTCTATGTTGGTTGAGGCAGGCAGGGTTCCCTTGGGTGCCATTTGTTGGAGGTCGAGGGAAACGGAGGGTTTTGCCTTCTCTTTCAGCTCAAGATCCCCATGGACAATTGGGGGCCCACTGTGAGACACAAAATGCTGGACTTGATGGGCTTTGGCTTGATTCAGCGTGGTTCTTCTTAGGTTCTTATTTTTGCTACAACGTTATGGAATGGCCCATCCTAGTAGGAACCCAATACTGATGGAGAGGTATTTTTTGCAAGGCTGTTCTCTCATTCTTTGAAGGCCTTATTCTCACAATCCCCCTCCGACGACAACAACAGCTCCAAAACCTGCCTTTCCCCCCCCCTCCCATGTCCCCCTCCAAAAAACCACAGCACGGTTGAAAGAAGCCTGCTGGTTTCCAACTCAAAGGAACGACCACAAGATTTGTCATCGGCTCGGAGGCTACAACAGCTGGAAGCACGGCCGGACATAGAAAGAGAACATTGCGATGACACACGTCTCTGTGATCAATTGGACAGAGGAATGTGGAGAATACAAAAGGAGAGCAGGAACAGGTGTGGGGGAATCAGAGTTTGGGGGTTTTCTTCTTTTTGTGAATGCAGGGGGGGGGAGCATGGATTGCTGGACAAAAGGCAGGAAAAATCAACTGCATTGAAAGGGAAGGGAGCAAAAAGACAAATACAGAACAGTGTGAATTACAGAGTCGGAAGGGACCTTGCAGGTCATCTAGTCCACCCCCCCATACATGAGAACCCCCCTTCTCCTGAATGTTGTTATGTTCTGTCACACCTGTGGCTTCATCCATCTTGCAAGGCAGCTGTGAGGGTTGTGCAAAAGATTAAATCTTCTTCAGAGCCTTTCAGATGAGATTACAGATGAAGGGTTGGAAGGGACCTTGTAGGTCATCTAGGCCAACCCCCGCAACCCAAGCAGGAGCCCTGCTTACACCATTTCTGACAGGTGGCAGTCCAGTCTGTTTATTTATTTATTATTTATTTATTATTTAGATTTGTATGCCGCCCCTCTCCGCCCCGACTCGGGGCGGCTCACAACAAGACACAGCACATCATGGCATTTACTAACAAACACACACACAATCATACCATGCATAAATTGAACATGCCTGGGGGAGGTGTTTCAGTTCCCCCATGCCTGATGACAGAGGTGGGTTTTAAGGAGTTTACGGAAGGCAGGGAGAGTAGGGGCAGTCCTAATCTCTGGGGGGAGTTGGTTCCAGAGAGTCAGGGCCACCACAGAGAAGGCTCTTCCCCTGGGGCCCGCCAACCGACATTGTTTAGTTGACGGGACCCGGAGAAGGCCCACTCTGTGGGACCTAACCGGTCACTGGGATTTGTGCAGCAGAAGGCGGTCTCGGAGATATTCTGGTCCGGTGCCATGAAGGGCTTTATAGGTCATAACCAACACTTTGAATTGTGACCGGAAATTGATCGGCAACCAATGCAGACTGCGGAGTGATGGCGAAACATGGGCATACCTAGGTAAGCCCATGACTGCTCCCGCAGCTGCATTCTGCACGATCTGAAGTTTCCAAACACTTTTTAAAGGTAGCCCCATGTAGAGAGCTGTTGTTGTTGAAAGCTTCCAGGGATGAAACTCCCACAACTTCCAAAGGCAACCTCTGTTCCATGGATTGACTGTTCCCATAGTCAGAAAGTTTTTCCTTATTTCCTTACTGAGAACATCTGCACCAAAGACAAATTCCTCGTGTGTCCAATCACACTTGGCCAATAAAGAATTCCATTCTACTCTGTTCTTTATTCTTTATATGCTGATTCTGTAAACCACTTAGAGAGTGCTGTAAAAGCAGTGTGAAGTGGTATATAAATCTAAGTGCTGTACAGCTGTTGCTATAAAACCCTTGTTGCTGCAGTGTCCCACTTTCTACAAGCTGCCAGTTGAAAATGAAATAAAAATAAAATGAATCGAGTTCCGAATCCCAGTGTCCATCCTTGTGAAATGACCTTGCTTTGCCTCAAACTGTCGCTTTCCTCTCTTTGACACCGAGCCGCGTCGGCTTTTTGGAAAGTTAAATGTGGCTGCTTTGTTCTGCTTTAATGTATGGAAAGCATATCCTGCTCCTGCCAGCCAGAGAGAGAGAGAGAAAGAGAGAGAGAAGAGAGAGAGAAAGAGGGAAAAGAACAAGAGAGAGAGAAGAGAGAGAGCTAGAAGAGAGAGGAGAGTGAGAAAGAGAGAAAGAGAGAGAGGGAGAAGGGTGGAGAGAGAGAGAAAGAGGGAGGGAGAGGGAGAAGGGGAGAGAGAGAGAGAAGGAGAGGGAGAAGGGGAGAGAAAGAGAAAAAGAGAGAGGGAGAGGGAGAAGGGGAGAGAGAAAGAAGGAGAGGGAGAAGGGGAGAGAGAGAGAGAGAGAAAGAAAGAGGGAGAGGGAGAAGGGGAGAGAGAGAGAAAGAAAGAGGGAGAGGGAGAAGGGGAGAGAGAAAGAAGGAGAGGGAGAAGGGGAGAGAGAGAGAGAAAGAAAGAGGGAGAGGGAGAAGGGGAGAGAGAGAGAAGGAGAGGGAGAAGGGGAGAGAGAGAGAGAAAGAAAGATGGAGAGGGAGAAGGGGAGAGAGAGAGAAGGAGAGGGAGAAGGGGAGAGAGAGAAAGAGAGAGGGAGAAGGGGTGAGAGAGAGCTAAAAGAGAGGAGAGGAGAGAAAGAGAGAGGGAGGGAGAGGGAGAAGGGGGGGAGAGTGAGGGGGAGCGGGAGAAGGGGAGAGAGAGAGAGAAATAGAGGGAAAAAAATCAGACCCAGCCTGGCTAGTCTGCTGAAGACACTGTAATCAAAAGCTAATTCTGTAACGTGCGGTGCCCCATTGCCGTGAAATTGTACGCTAGGTGCCATTTCCCTTCTGTAAATCTCTGACACGGAACCGCTTAGGCAACCAGAGGGAGGTGTTGCCGTGTGTACAGTATTCAGTCGAATGCTCTGCAAAATAATTGGCCTTCGCAGAGCTAAGACGGATATCGGGACCGCATTGTGTGACGGCGATTATTATGAATTAAATTTCCACTTATTCTCATTAATGTTGGCTGGGAGCAAGCTGCCTCTGAACGCTTCCCATCACCTTGATTAGTACCATTATTTGCAGAATTTCAATTGTGGGATTAGGTAAGTGAAACAGCCAAACACTCAAGTAGGGTGAGGTGGGGGGTTTTCTGGCTTGCTGTCTTGGTTAAATTCTCCACTTTTTTTGCTGTTGTTTTTTTTTTAAATAACAACAGGGTGCAAAGTCAAGCAAAGACACTTGAAGAAAAGCAGGTATCCGAAGATGGTATTTTTTGCTCCCTAGAAAAACAGTCCTTTTTTGTTGGTATTTTTGCTTGCCCACTTTGGGCTTGCATGATGATGATGATGATGATGATGATTAGAGTATATTCATGAACTGGAACCGGGCTTAGTAAACAAAGTCAGCCAATTATAGGCATAGCAACAGGTCAGCCAATGGGGACTGTTTGGAAACTGAAACAGTATTTCTTTGCATGTATTTCTTTTCTTTTCTTTTTCTGGGCTCGGGTCCTTAAGTAGAAAATGGTTCTTAAGAAGAGGCAAAAAAATCTTGAACACCCGGTTCTTATCTAGAAAAGTTCGTAAGTAGAGGTGTTCTTAGGTAGAGCTACCATTATACAATGAAATATCACCCAGGATTGCTAATCCTAACATATGATCTGTATTAATGTAATTCACAACAATTATTATTAAAAAATGCCTTAGCTATAAATATAATGAATAACAATATTCAATGAACTTAAAGCAGGGGAAGAGGCCCCCAATTTAATGTATGTGATTCAATTTGGAAATATTTTTTCAGAAGCATTCCCGTCCAATCTGATTTACATTTTTCCATTAATCCGGGAAAAGGCTTTGCGAACTGCGTCCAAATAATTTCAAACTGAATCAACAACACTGACCAGTGTTCATTGAACCAGTTCCATCTGATAAGGGGATGGAAGAGAGAACTCGAGCTGAATTCTCCAGTCGAAGATGATTAGGGGGCTGGATGGTAAAACTTACGATGAATGGCTGCAGGAACTGGGCATGGCTAGTCTAGTCAAGAGAAGGACCAGGGGAGACATGATAGCAGTCTTCTAATATTTGATGGGCTGCCCTAGAGAAGAGAAGGTCAAGCTATTCTGCAAAGCACCCAAAGATTCAACCTGGAAGTGAGGAGAAATTTCCTGACAGTGAGAACAATGGAACAGAAGTTGCCTTCGGAAGTTCTGGGAACTTCATCATTGGAAGCTTTCAACAAGAGACTGGATTGCCATCTGTCAGAAATGGTGTAAGGCAGTAATGGCGAACCTATGGCACAGGTGCCACAGGTGGCACACAGAGCCATATCTGCTGGCACAGAAGCCGTTGACCTATCTCAGCTCCAATGTGCATGTGTGTGCCGGCCATCTGATTTTGGGCTCATGCAGAGGCTCTGGGAGGGCATTTTTGACTTCCAGAGAGCCTCCGGGAGGATGGAAAGGGCATTTTTACCCTCTCCCAGCTCCAAGGAAGCCTTTGGAGCCTGGAGAGGGTGAAACACGAGCCTACTGGGCCCACCAGAAGTTGAGAAACAGGCCGTTTCCTGCCTCTAAGGGGCCTCTGTGGGCACGCCCACGCTCTTTCGGCACCTGAAGGGAAAAAGGTTTGCCATCGCTGGTGTAGGGTCTCCTGCTTAGCTGGGGGTTGGGGGTTGGACTAGATGACCTACATGGTCCCTTCCAACTCATCTGAATGGCTGGGAAGAAGAATTAATCTTTTGCGCAATCCTCCAGCTGCCTTGCAAGATGGAGGAAGCAACAGGTGTGACAGAACATGACAACATAAAAAAGAAGGGGGGTGTTTCATGTATGACAAGGTTGGACTAGATCGGGGGTAGGCAAAGTTGGCTCTTCTATGACTTGTGGACTTCAACTCCCAGAATCCCTGAGCTAGCATGATTGCCTCAGGAATTCTGGGAGTTGAAGTCCACAAGTCATAGAAGAACTAACTTTGCCTACGTCTGGACTAGATGATCTACAAGATCGCTTCCAACTCTGTTCCGTTCTATTCATTCGGCCTACGCTCCCACACCCCATAAAGTTTAACAACCTTGGTCTTAAAAATATACTTCCTCCAGCAGCCGGCCCTGAGTTTGTCCTACTCAACACAGCTGCCTCCCCTCTTTAACGAAGAAGATTTTTTAATTAATAGCCTAAAGCTAAGTTTTGCAATCACAAAGAGGGAGGCCTATTTAAAACAGTGTGTAAGTCTAGCTGGAACACGATAATTACGCAGGTGGGAATGGACTTAACCGAACGAGGGCCCGCTAACAAGTTGGGATCTTAACTCTCTGCAACATCAGCTAGAGATTACAAGGCAGCTTCTAGAAATATTCCCAATGAACATTTCCTGCTTCAACCTAGCAAAGATTTATTTTATTTATTTGTTTGTTTGTTTGTTTTGTCAAATACATATTGGGGGTATGTAAAGATATAGTAATATTCATATACATGATACTAGTAAAAAAAATTAAAAGAAATATTAGGACAGGGGACGGAAGGCACTCTGGTGCATTTATGCATGCCCCTTACTGACCTCTTAGGAATCGGGAGAGGTCAACAGTGGAGATTCTAAAGGTAAAGTTTTGGGGGAGTTCGGTGATGATACTACAGAGTCTGATAGTGAGTTCCATGCATCAACTACTCAATTACTAAAGTCGTATTTCCTGCAGTCAAGTTGGGAGCGGTTTACATTAAGTTTGTATCTGTTATGTGCTTGCGGTTGAAGGTGAAGTAGTTATTGGCAGGAAGGACGTTGCAGCAGATGATTTTATGGGCTATGCTTAGGTCGTGTTTAAGGCGATGTAGTTGTAAGCTTTCTAATCCTAGGATTGTAAGTCTAGTTGTGTGGTGTATTCTGTTGCGAGTGGAGGAGTGGAGGGCTCTTCTAGTAAAGTACTGTATCTCTGGACACTTTCTAGAGTGTTTATGTTCTTTCTCAGTAGCAAGGGGAAGGTAATTAAAAACTCCCCTAGAAATTAGGTTTCCATACATCTTTGTTGTGGTTAGCTCTGGCCCAGCTCCTGCCCCAAGGACTGTGGATGTGGGGGAGACATCCACATGCTGCAGGCCTGTTTTGCCCCCAGTGGAATCTGCTGATGAAGGCTCCTCTGACCAAGAAGACATGAGTGACAGGGAGGAGGAGAGTGGGGCAGACAGCTCAGAAGGAGATCAATTATCTAGCTCCTCCTTGGATTCAGAACAAGAGTTAATGATACAGCCACGCATGCGGAGAGCGATGCATAGGCAACAACAACTGAGAGATTATTATCAAAGAAAATGAGGCCACCTGTGGTTGGGTGGGGCTGTGGTCATTAGTGAGGCTGCTATAAATATCAGCCTGTGGGTTTGGCCATTGTGGAGGATTATCTGATCGTTGTGTTTCGTGACTGCTTTACTGACTTGACCTTTTGTGTGCTGATTTTCCCCCACTTTGAAACTAAACCAGAGCAAAGTGTGTTTCACTTTGTGAAAGAAGAAGGACTGTGAATTGCCTCACAGCTGCAAGCTAAGTATCACAGAACTGATAAGGGACTTGTACAAATTACCAGTTTGTTTGGAGACGAGTGCTCTTTGCTATACCAAAAGAGGGCTTGGTTTAAGTGAATTTTCATTATAAAGAACATTGTTTTGAATTTTCAAACGTGTGTGTGTCTGAAATTTGTACCTGTGAATTTTTGGGAGGATTCTACCAGAGAGCCCGACAGAACACATCTTGAAACAATTCCCTGGGTGCTTCAGTAAGATCAACAGGAGTCATTCTCCACCCAATTAATTGAGGACCAAAGGGAGGTTGAAACATCTTTTTCAGTCTTAGTTTGATTCCTGGGCCACAGATGCGCAGAAAGGAAAAAATGAATTGATGGGCCCAGCATGGAGACTTCAAGAAGGCTCACGGGGTCAGGTAGCTCTTCACAGAGAGAGGCAGAGCCTCGCAAGCCGAGTCCGAAATGCAATTTATTTTAGGCTTCTTGCCTGAAATTAACTACCGGTATATTGATTTTTATTTTTTATTTTTTTCTACCCAGTGTGTAAGTCCTTATCTGGCATCAGGAAATTCGCCCATCTCATATAACAGATTAAACTAAGTGGGTTGTTTCTTGATATTTCTCCTTTCCAGCCACTCAGAAAAAATAAAATTAAAAAAAGAAGGCTTTGGAAAATGGGAGGTGGCACCTAGCCTAGTGTGTAAATTCTATTAAATTTGAGAAGAGATAGCTCTAAATTTCGAAGATCCAAGCACAGTGGTACCTCATCTTACAAACGCCTCTTCTAACAAACTTTTCGAGATACGAACCCAGTGTTTAAGATTTTTTTGCCTCTTCTTCTGAACTATTTTCATCTTACGAACCCAAGCCACTGCTGCTGGGATGAAGGGGTTTATTTTTTTCCCCTTTTTTGAAGAAAGAAAAGGGAGGGGCAGCTTGGAGGGGGAAAGACTTTGCATTAACAAAAGTAGGAGAACAGCATGCTTGCAGAGGCACTGAAAGGGTGTCTTTTGAAGAAAGAAAAGGGAGGGGTGGCTTGGAGAGGGAAAGAGTTTGCAGAGAACAGCGTACTTGCAGAGGCACTGAAAGGGTGTCTTTTGAAGAAAGAAAAGGGAGGGGCAGCTTGGAGGAAAGATTTTGCAGAGAACAAGGTGCTTGCAAAGGCACTGAAAGGGTGTCTTTTGAAGAAAGAAAAGGGAGGGGCGCCCCCCTTGCCTTTCTTCCCTCCCACTCACCCTTTAGCCTAGCCTTGCTTCTTCCACCCGCACCCTTTAGCTGCTCCTCCCTGCCCTCTGTTCACCTCCCTTCTAAAGTTTGGGATTTTCCTGAAAGATTTGCAGGCATTATTTGCTTTTACATTGATTCCTATGGGAAACATTGTTTCGTCTTATGAACTTTTCACCTTATGAATCTTGTCGTAGAAACAATTAAGTTTGTAAGACACTGTTAAATGCATCTGAAAACAGTTCAACCTCTTGCAAACTAACAGACAGCTGTTAGAAAAATGGTTATTGCATTATTAATACGCTTCGATAATTTCCTATTAAAGCTATACTGTTGATAATTTTTTCCTCCCTGTATTTCTCCCTCCTTAATTAGTCCATTTAAAAAAGCTTTGAAGGAATGTTCCCGCCATGCTAAATGGGAACGTCGGGGAAATTACATTTTTGATTGAATACTTCTCCGATAGGCCAGCAAATAAGATGGTTGAGTTGTTCATTATTGTCAGGATTTCTCTCAATGCCGGCTAATAGGACAGTCAAGTTGTATGGTGATTCCCAGGATATAAATAGAGCCCTCTTTGAGGCAGATATTGTAGGAAAGCTGCTAGAGACCAAAATCAACTCAATTTCTCACAAAATCTCTTGGGCCATTTGGTCTGTGGTTAGATGCTGGATTCAGGAATAAGATATATTTTCCCCCTGCTCAAAACAGACTTGGATGTTGAAGAGGTTGGGATAGAACCTGGGCCGGTTCTGGAGCCTTGGATAGGGTCTGATGGATGCCGTACGGTAAAGAGCACGTAGCAATAGTGCTTCACAATTTTTATTTATTTATTTATTTATTGGATTTGCATGCCGCCCCTCTCCGTAGACTCTGTAGGCTCACAATGCTTTTACAGTCCTCTCTAAGCGGTTTATAGAATCGGCTTCTTGGCCCCAACAATCTGGGTTCTCATTTTACTGACCTCGGAAGGATGGAAGGCTGAGTCAATCTTGAATTGGTGAGGATCGAACTGCAGGCAGTGGGCAGAATTAGACTGAAATACTGCATTCTAACTATTGTAGTACCATGGCAAGGAAGGAAGGAAGGAAGGAAGTAGAAAAGGGAGGGAGAGAAACAAGAAAAGGAAGCAGAGAAAGAAGAAAGGGAGGGAAGGAAGGAATCAATAGCAATAACACTTAGACTTATATACCACTTCACCGTGCTTTACAGCCTACTCTAAGTAGTTTAGAGAGTCAGCATGTTGCTTCCTTCCTTTTTCTGCAGCCTCCCTAACTTTCCTCCTTTTGGTTTACCAGGATAACAAACTTGGAAGTGGCCATAGAGGTCTTCTAGTCCATGCCATCCGTCAGCCCTCAGATGGAGAATCAACAGTCCCCAGGTCTGGAGATGGCTGATGAGGAAGAGGAGGAACAGCTGTGTCCTGGGCCTGACACTCAGATGCACAGAAGGCAGAGGAGAGGAGAGCAGTGGAAATCTATGGGCCGGTCCTTGGGATGGAAGAGCCACCACTGATAGCAAAGCCCCACCCTAACTCCAGGGATAAAAAGCAGGGAGTAGAAATGAACAGGTATGACGGACAATGATTCATCTTCCGGCCGGCTGGAAATGTTAGCCTGCAAGATTAACTTTTTGCTGGGGATGCTGGCATTCCTAATAAAGGAATCTTTTTAAAGTTCATATCAGAGGGTTTAACATTTAGACTTATATACCACTTCACAGTGCTTCACAGCCCTGTCTAAGCAGTTTACAGAGAGTCAGCATATTGCCCCCAACAATCCAAGTCCTCATTTTACTGACCTCAGAAGGATGGAAGGCTGAGTCAACTTTCAGCCTGTAAGGATTGAACTGTCAAACCACAGGCAGCCAGGCAGAAGTAGCTTGCAGTACCACCTTCTAACCACTGCGCCACCACTGTTCTTAAATAAATACATAAAATCAATGCCTTGGTTTTTGTCACTTGGGCAGGGCTTGCTGTCACATCCTCCAGCAAAACAAGGACACCAAATTGGTCCAGGTCTTGAACTTCATCCTGGTTAGCAGATGGTTTCAAAAGTGAGTTAGGGGCCTGCTCAGGTTACAAAAGCAACTAATTCGTTGATCAATTGCAATTTTCTAGGTAATCTAGAAAGGTGGCCAATTCCTACAGTGAGCAACTATCTCCTTTGCCCCCATTAGTGGGCATACACCAGAGGAACACTCTTCACTTATCCACATTATTTTATTGCTTTCCTATTATTGGGTGAAGTGCATGAAATTTAAGAAGACCGATACATGAAAATTGGTGGTTGCTGGGGTGTTGGGGGGGAACTGCTCTGGATGTAGAGTGCTCCATACACTTGCAATTACAATAATGATGATTATTCTCAGTGCTGTAATTTGGAGAGTTGGGCTCCGCTTAATTTGTTTTGCTTTCAGCAATCTTCCTGCGGGTTGAAAAAAAGGAGCCACAAAAGAGAAAGGATATATCAACGTACAGTGGTACCTCTACCTAAGAACGCCTTATGAACTTTTCTAGATAAAAACCGGGTGTTCAAATTCTTGTTTGCCTCTTCTCAAGGACCATTTTCTACTTACAAACTCCAGCCAACAAAAGTGTAACCGGAAAAGTCAGGGAGAATCCTCCGTGGGGCCTCTCTAGGAATCTCCTGAGAGGAAACAGGGCCGGAAAAGGCAAGGAGAAATCTCCATGGAGCCTCTCTAGGAATCTCCAGGGAGGAAACAGGGCCAGAAAAGGCAGGGAGAAGCCTCCATGGGGCCTCTCTAGGAATCTCCTGAGAGGAAACAGGGCCAGAAAAGGCAGGGAGAAGCTTCCGTGGGGCCTCTCTAGGAATCTCCTGAGAGGAAACAGGGCCGGAAAAGGCAGGGAGAAATCTCCATGGAGCCTCTCTAGGAATCTCCTGGGAGGAAACAGGGCCAGAAAAGGCAGGGAGAAGCCTCCATGGGGCCTCTCTAGGAATCTCCTGAGAGGAAACAGGGCCGGAAAAGGCAGGGAGAACCCTCTGTGGGGCCTCTCTAGGAAACTCCTGGGAGGAAACAGGGCCAGAAAAGGCAGGGAGAAGCCTCCATGGGGCCTCTCTAGGAATCTCCTGAGAGGAAACAGGGCCGGAAAAGGCAGGGAGAAGCTTCCGTGGGGCCTCTCTAGGAATCTCCTGGGAGGAAACAGGACCAGAAAAGGCAGGGAGAAGCCTCCATGGGGCCTCTCTATGAATCTCCTGGGAGGAAACAGGGCCTCCACCCTCCCTGTGGTTTCCCCAATCGCACACATTATTTGCTTTTACATTGATTCCTATGGGAAAAATTGCTTCTTCTTACATTCTGGTCACAGAATGAATTAAGTTCATAAGTAGAGGTACCACTGTATCTGGTGATGGGCCAGCTTTGGGGTTGCTGTATACATAGCCGATTAGATTTATGTTCGAAGGAGAAGGTATGAAAACAGATTAGCAACTGCAGCTCTCTGCTTTAAAAAATCCCCAGGGAGTGATGGGGTTGTGATTAAAAAAAGAAAGTCAACTCTGACAACAAAGTAGAAGGGATGAACTACCCTTCTACTCAAGGTATATGTCCTTGAGAAAATATTCAAATTGAAAACAGAGATTAAAATTAATTAAAAGCCTCCAGTGATGGAGCACCCACAATTTCTGGGGGCACGCCATTCCACTTGATCTGGGATTATAGGATAACAAAACAACAGAATTGGAAAGAGGCCATGGAGGTATGGAGATATAATAATAATAACAACAGAGTTGAAAGGGACCTTGGAGGTCTTCTAGTCCAACCCCCTGCTTAGGCAAGAAGCCCTACAATACTTCGGACAAATGGTTATCCAACATCTTCTTAAAAACTTCCAGGGTTGGAGCATTCACAACCTCTGGAGGCAAGCTGTTCCATGGATTACTTGTTCTGACTGTCAGGAAATTTCTCCTTAGTTCTAAGTTGCTTCTCTCCTTGTTTAGTTTTCACCCATTGCTTCTTGTTCTACCCTCAGGTGCTTTGCAGAATAGATTGACTCTCTCTTCTTTGTGGCAACCCCTGAGATATTGGAACACTGGTATCATTTAACAGACTGGCTTATGGGAACTGTAGTCCAAAGTATCTCCCCCACACTCTTCAATATAGCCCTAAAAGTTCTATTTCCCCCCCCATTTATTAAATTTTCAGATTTATTTTTAAAACCATGAGCATTTTAAAGCAAGGAGGAAAGCTCTCCTTTGCAAGAAAGGACTATATCCCTATCAACACACTCCAACCTGGGGGTGGCTGATGGGATTTGTAATCCAAATCACACACACACACACACACACACTCAACATAAGCCCAACTCACCCTTTCTCAATCCTAAATAGCACCGGTGCAAAAACAATGTCTCCCCTGTTCCTTCTTTTCATTTTGCTAGACATACCCAATTCCTGCAACCTTTCTTCATATGTTTTAGCCTCCAATACCCTAAACATCTTTGTTGCTCTTCTCTGCCCTTTTTTTAGAGTTTTGTGGCAACCAAAACTGAATGCAATATTCCAAGAGTGCCCTTGCTAAGGCCTTACAAAGTGGTATTAACACTTCACATGATCTTGATTCTACCCCTCTATTAATGTAGCCTAGAACTGTGTTGGCTTTTTTGGCAGCTGCTGCACACGGCTGGCTCCTATTTGAATGGTTGTCCACCAGGACTCCAAGATCCCTCTCACAGTTACTACTGTTGAGCAATGTACTACATATACTGTACCTGTGCATTTGGTTTTCCTGTACCTGTGTATTTTGTTGTCCTTGAGAAAATATTCAAATAGAGAACAGACATGGAAGGGACCTTGGAGGTCTTCTAGTCCAACCCACTGTTCAGGCTGGAATCCCTGTGACATTTCAGACAAATGGTTTTCTGATCTCTCTGCTTGAGACGTGGTGACAGCCCTCAAACTCAGCAGGCAGCCCTTTGCTGCTTGAACAAACAATAAGTTTAAAGGATCAATGTCATTAATTTCTAAGAATTACCCTTAATTCCTGTGGATACAATCTCCTTCAAATTAATTCACTGCTCTCTCAGTCTCTCACTCCGTGGGGAGAGCCCAAAGCAATTAGAGGAAACCCCCCCTGGGTCAGCAAATTCCCATTTGCACAGACCCTGGGCATGGATTTAAATCAAGGTTTAATCCCATCAAGAGGCGGGGTGGGGGAAGGCAGATATGTGATGGCTTTATCCTTGCTTCTAATCTTCTCAATGGCTGCATTTAGACAAACGTTTTAACTCGGTTCCTGCAATATCTCATTTGTCAGGTTCCCGACAGTGCCCCAGGCCATCCATACACCTGATGGAACATATATGCCAAGACACAAACGAAGCAACGAGTGTCAACAGGTAACCAAACTTCACATGCTGTGCAAACACAACTGCAAATTCTGACAGGGAACCAGCTAAGGATGTCAAGGGGGGGAAGACAAATAATGAACATACTTTCTTTGGATGTGTAGCCTTTCTGTCTCCCCATTTCTCTCTTTCTCATCTCTCTCACCCTCCCTCTCTCTCCTCCTTCTCTCTTCCCATCTCTCTCTTTCTTGTTTCTCCTCTCCTTCTCCCTCCCTCTCCTGTTCTCTCTCCCTGTCTCTCTCCCTCCCCCTCTCTCTCACTCTCTCTATCCATCTCTCTCTTTCCCCATCTCTCTCCCTCCGTCTCTCTCCTCCTTCTCCCTCTCCCCATCTCTCTCTTTCTTGTTTCTTTCCTTCCCTCTCCCTCTCTTCCCCTTCTCCCTCTCCATCTCTCTCTTTCTGACCTCTCCCTCTGTCCCTGTCCTGTTCTCTCTCCCCATCTCTCTCCCCTCCCTCTCTCCCCTCTCTAACCATGTCTCTTTCTTGACTCTTCCTCCCTCTCCCCCCTTCTCCCACTCCATCTCTCTTTCCCATCTCTCTCCTCCTCCTCCTCCTCTCCCCTTCCTTCTCCCTCTCCATCTCTCTCTTTCCCATCTCTCTTCTCCTCCCTCTCTCCCCTCCCTCCCCCTCTCTCCCCTCCCTCTCCCCTCTCTTCTCCCTCTACATCTCTCTCTTTCCCATCTCTCTCCTCCTCCCTCTCTCCCCTCCCTCCCCCTCTCTCCCCTCCCTCTCCCCTCTCTTCTCCCTCTACATCTCTCTCTTTCCCATCTCTCTCCTCCTCCCTCTCTGCCCCTCCCTCTCCCCTCCCTCTCCCTCTCTCCCATCCCTCTCCCCCTCTCCCCTCCCTTCTACCTCTACATCTCTCTCTTTCCCATCTCTCTCCTCCTCCCTCTCTCTCCTCGCTCTTTCCCTCTCTCCCCCTTCTCCCTCTCCCTCTCTCTCTTTCCCATCCTCCTCCCTCTCTCTTTCCCATCTCTCTCCTCCTCCCTCTCTGCCCCTCGCTCTCTCTCCCCTCCCTCTCCCTCTCTCCCATCCCTCTCCCCCTCTCCCCTCCCTTCTACCTCTACATCTCTCTCTTTCCCATCTCTCTCCTCCTCCCTCTCTCTCCTCGCTCTTTCCCTCTCTCCCCCTTCTCCCTCTCCCTCTCCCTCTTTCCCATCCTCCTCCCTCTCTCTTTCCCATCTCTCTCCTCCTCCCTCTCTGCCCCTCGCTCTCTCCCTCCCTCTCTCCCTCTCCCCTCCCTTCTCCCTCTACACCTCTCTCTTTCCCATCTCTCTCCTCCTCCCTCTCTCCCCTCGCTCTTTCCCTCTCTCCCCCTTCTCCGTCTCCCACTCTCTCTTTCCCATCCTCCTCCATCTGTCTTTCCCATCTCTCTCCTCCTCCCCCTCCCCCTTCCCCCTCTCCATCTCTCTCCTCCTCCCTCTCTCCCCTCCATCTCCCCCTCTTCTCCCTCTCCATCTCTTTCTTTCCCATCTCTCTCCTCCTTCCTCTCTCCCCCTCCCTCCCTCTCTCTCCCCTTCTCTCTCTTTCTCATATCTCCCTCCCTCTCCTGTTCTCTCTTCTCATCTCTCTCCCCCTCCCTCTCCCATTCTCTCCCCTTCTCTCTCTTTCTCATATCTCTCCCTCCCTTTAAAAAGCTTTAAATTTTCTTTAATTCCTTTGTCTGTAAAGTACTCACAGATCTATTGTCTTGTACAATGTAGCTAAGACAATGGCCAGATCAAAGTGCTCCTTCAAAGCTAAGAGTTACACTAGAAATATTCAATTAATGTCGGGGGGTTTTTCTTTCTTTCTCCCTGTTACATTTTCTTTCAAGAAGGCTCAAATGATTTGACAGCAAACAAATAATTTTCTGTTCCCCTTATTTCTGTTTCCTTACTCATTGCTAGTGCTTGTCTCTGGGAATGAAGAGAAGAGGAGCAGGAGAAGCCAAAGAGGCTGCAAACTGTATCAAAAATATAAGTTCCTTTTATCTAACATGGTGTCACTGTGCATTCTCCCTGGCTCTGCGATTTCCCAGTGTGAAAAAAAGGAGTTCCTTTTTCTCTTGTAATGAGAATAAGGGGAACAGAAGAAAGCCAGGGAGAGTGCAGACCATTACATTAAGCCCAGCCTAGTCAAATCTTAAGTCAATTCAACTCAATTTTTTATTATATTATTACATATAAGTCAAGCCCAGCCCAGCCCAGCCCAGCCAAATCAACTCAAGTCTACTCAAATTTTTATTATATTATTATATATAAGTCAGGTCAAGCCCAGCCCGGCCCAGCCCAGCCCAGCCAAATCAACTCAAGTCTACTCAAGTCAACTCAAATTTTTATTATATTATTATATATAAGTCAGGTCAAACCCAGTCCAGCCAAATCAACTCAAGTCTACTCAAGTCAACTCAAATTTTTATTATATTATTATATATAAGTCAAGCCAAGCCCAGCCCGGCCAAGTCAACTCAAGTCAACTCAAATTTTTGTTATATTGTTGTATAAAAGTCAAGTCAAGCCCAGCCCAGCCCAGTGCAGTCCAATCCAATTTTTATAATATTACAGTCGCCGACCAGCATACACTGAAGCAACAATTAACCAACCAAAGCCACATTACAATAAAGTCCAGGGAGAGTTTACCATTGCATGAGCAGGAAGCATTGTTTAATCAAACTTGACTGACATCCAAAGGGTCTAGGCCCGGGGTAGGTCAAGTTGGCTCTTCTATGATTGGGGATTTCAACTCCCAGAATTCCTGAGCCAATCATGCTAGCTCAGGAATTATGGGAGTTGAAGTCCACAAGTCATAGAAGAGCCAACTTTGCCTACCCCTGGTCAAGGCTAACTGACTGTGGCCATTTCACCATTGTGAACTTGCCATGGGACAAAGCCAACATGCCACTTTTTTCAACAGTATTTCCATTTTTCTCCATTTCCACAGAAATGGAAACAGTGGTGGATTAAATTTATTGCATTGAGTTATCCTGTGAGGAAGTGTCCCCTGGTGAGTTGTCCCATGGTGAGTTATACCAATCTGTCACAAAAGGCTAAACAAGGCGATGTTTGGTTAATACTTGTATGGGAGACTTCCAAAACATCCCAGGGAAGCGGGCCCAAAAAGAGAAGCCACAAAAGTTCCGCATAGGGCACCTCTAATGCCACGAAAACTATGTTTTCCTTTTCCATCAGCGAGGGAGGGAGGGAGAGACATGGAGATAGAGAGAAAGGATGGGAGAGGGGAAGAGAGAGGGAGAAGGAGGGAAGGAGGGAGAGTGGGACAGGGAGGGAGGGAGAGTGTTGTGGAGAGAGACAGGGAGAGAGAGAGAAAGGATGGGAGAGTGGGAGAGAGAGGGAGAAGGAGAGAAGGAGGGAGTGTGGGACAGGGAGGAGAGAGACATGGAGAGAGAGAGAAAGGATGGGAGAGTGGGAGAGAGAGAGAGAAGGAGGGAAGGAGGGAGTGTGGGACAGGGAGGAGAGAGACATGGAGAGAGAGAGAAAGGATGGGAGAGTGGGAGAGAGAGGGAGAAGGAGAGAAGGAGGGAGTGTGGGACAGGGAGAAGAGAGACATGGAGAGAGAGAGAAAGGATGGGAGAGTGGGAGAGAGAGAGAGAAGGAGGGAAGGAGGGAGTGTGGGACAGGGAGAGAGGGAGGGAGAGAGGGAGAGGTAGGGGAAGAGGGAGGGAGAGACAGAGATGGGGAGAGAGAGATGGGGAGAAAGAGTGAGCAGGAGAGGGAGAGAGGGAGAAAGAAAGGGAGAGGGAGGGGGCAGGAGAGACAGGGAAGGAGAGAGATGGGGAGAGGGAGAGGGGGAGAGGGAGGGGGAGGGAGGGAGAGAGGGAGAGAGATCCTCATCCTTCCCACATTGCCCATCTCTGCTCCACACTCCAGATGTTGCAGCTGCATTAAGCATATTAAAAGTTAAGTCTCTGGATATTGTAATTTTGCTAACATTGCCTATCAAAACATGCCTATCCAGTAATTTGTTTTCTTTTATTGCTAAAGTACTTGGAGTCTGCCATCTGTCAGCTGGTAGAAGGCAAGGAAAACTTACTAATTTTTATTACCGGTGGACGTAAATTGGGGCTATTATCCAACTGCTGTGTTGCTGAAAGAAAGAGGGACAGAATTTTGTGGAACAGCATCTTCACTTCTTCACTCAGTCAAGCATTGCCCAATATTTGTTCCATAAGAAAGTGTGATGCGAGTTAGGAAGGGAGGGAGGGAGGAAGGAAGGAAGGAAAGCAACTTCAAATATCAACCAGCAAATGTTCTACCCTCCATATCAGCAAAAAGAATCCAAACCTCATATATAAACTGAATAAACAAAATCTCACAGCCAACCCCCACTCAGTAAAAGACCTTGGAATACTAATATCAAATGATCTAAGTGCCAAAGCCCACTGCAACAATATCGCCAAAAAGGCTTCTAGAGTTGTTAACCTGATCCTATGCAGCTTCTGCTCTGGCAATCTCACACTATTCACCAGAGCCTACAAAACCTTTGCCAGACCCATCCTTGAATACAGTTCATCTGTCTGGAACCCATACCACATCTCAGACATCAACACCCTTGAAAATGTCCAAAGATACTTCACCAGAAGAGCCCTTCACTCCTCCACTCAAAACAGAATACCCTACGAAAGCAGACTATCAATCCTGGGTCTAGAAAGTTTAGAACTATGTCGCCTAAAACACGATCTAAGTATTGCCCACCAGATCATATGCTGCAACGTTCTACCTGTCAATGACTATTTCAGCTTCAATTGCAACAACACAAGAGCACGCAACAGATTCAAACTTAATATTAACTGCTCCAAACTTGACTGTAAAAAATATGACTTCAGCAACCGAGTTGTCGAAGCGTGGAACTCATTACCTGACTCAGTAGTGTCAACCCCTAACCCCAAACATTTTTCCCTTAGACTCTCCACGATTGACCTCTCCAGGTTCCTTAGAGGTCAGTAAGGGGCGTGCATAAGTGCACCAGTGTGCCTTCCATCCCCTGTCCAATTGTCTCTCCTTATCTCATTTATCTTTTCTTCCTTTCAAATATGTTCACCTATACTTTTATATCTTTTCTTCTATTCTTTTCTTTACTTATATTATTACATATCTTTCTCTTCAATGTGTATTATGTATCGGACAAAATAAATAAATGAATAAGGAAGGAAGATAGTTTCGCCCTCTTTTGATCTTTGGATAAAAACATTCAACCTCAGAAAAATCTCAGCAAATTTATCTTCTCCTATGAAAGAAAAGCAATTCCCAGTTACCAAATTAGTGCGAGCTTTCCCTCTGGGCTCCCTGCATATCCTTTCACGGGACTTGGATAAAAGGGAATGCCAACAAGGATTCACACAACCAAGCGGAAATATGAGAAAGGAGCAGAAAAGGCTCTTCTGTTTCTCCTTGAACCGTTTTCTACCACGCTCCTTCAGTCTCCTTAGATCATTTGCCGCATTGAATTGCTTCTACAGTAAACAGTTTTACCGAGATGGTCTTGGTTAGTGTATGTGGAGAACACACTGAATAGAGGTCCGCATTTAAAAAAAAAAAATGAAACCACTTGGCAAAGGCTTCCAGCTCGTGGGAGGAATTCTTGCCTCAAGTGGTACTTAAAAGCAGATCCTTATTCATCTCGGCTGCCCCCGAGTGAACATTGAAGCTCGCCTCCAAATATCTTCATTAAGATCTGAAGGCCATGCCGTGACCTCTGCTTTGACAGCTTATAAAAGCGTCCTTCGGTAGAAGATGCTTGGCAATCTTCTCCCATTAAACTCCCGGGAAAGAATGGGCCAAGGTGCTAGGCTAATCAGAGGTCTGGCGCGACACACACAAAAAGACTTCCAGTCAAGCTATTATTATTATTATTTCCAAAAAGGAAGAAATGAGAAGGTGGCCATTTAGAACGTCAGCCCTGGACAAATAAGCGTGCCCTGAAAGTTGAGATGTCCTGACTCAGAAAGAAAATGATCCCGCTCATAGAACAGGGGGAAAAGGAAGAAGAATCCCGAGACTCAAAGAGTTGTGAAAGAATTAAGCCTGCGGTCAAAGCAGAGGTGGGTTTTAGCAAATTCTGGCGAACTGGTAGCAGAAATTTTGAGTAGTTCGGAGGAGCGGTAAATACCACTTCTGACTGGCCCAGCCTGCATCTATTCTCCACCTCCCAAGTCCCAGCTGATCGGGAGGAAATGGGGATTTTGCAGTATCTTTCCCCTGCCATGCCCACAAAGCCATGCTGCACCCATCAAGCCACACCCACAAATCTGGAAGGTCCCGTCCAACTCTGTTATACCGTTATGTGTGTTGCATGAGCAAAATCAAAATTGGGATGGAGTTGGAAGAGACCTTGGAGGCCATCTAGTCCACCCCCTTGCTCGAGCAGCAGTTCCTGCACCAGTGATGGTGAACCTTTTTTAATTTGCATGCCAAAAGGTGGTGTATGCAGGTGCTAGCACCCCCATACGCACATGCAACTCCCTGGCCTCCCCTTCTCATGTGCACAACGCCCCCCATCCACGCACATGCGTACAAGGCCTCACTGAAGCCTGGGATGGTGCAAAAATGGGCAAATGGGCAAACCGGAAGTTCGCAAAAACAGTTTTCCAGTTTGCCCGTTGTGCTGTTTTTTGCACTCCGGAGCCATCAAGAAAGCTTCCTGAAGCACCAGAGTGCAAAAAACAGCACAATGGGCAAACCGGTTGTGCGTTTTCTGAACTTCTGTGTTGCCATTTGGTGATTTCTTGCATGCCGGGGCTTCAGGGAAGCTTCCCTGAAGCCTCCCGAGGGCGAAATGGCCTTCCCCAGGGCCGAAGATCGTCTCGCTGGTGCTGACATAGATTAATGCCTCGCGTGCCCTCCGATATGGCTCTGTGTGCCACCCGTGGCACGTGTGCCATAGGTTCACCATCACGGTCCTATACCATTTTTGACCAAATATGACACTTTCCAAGGTTCAGAATCGGCCATGAATCTGATTTGTCTTTGGTTCTATAATAACAGTAACAATAGTAACAATAGTAACAATAGTAACAATAGTAACAATAGTAACAATAGTAACAATAGTAACAATAGTAACAATAGTAACAATAGTAACAATAGTAACAATAGTAACAATAGTAACAATAGTAACAATAGTAACAGTAATAGTAGTAATAGTAATAATAGTAATAATAATAACAACAATAACAACAACAATAACAACAACAATAACAACAACAATAACAACAACAATGATAACAACAACAACAATAACAACAATAACAACAACAACAATAACAACAATAGCAATAATAATAATAATTTATTAGATTTGTATGCCGCCCCTCTCCGGAGACTCGGTGCAGCTCACAACAATAATAATAACAATGTGACAATGTAAAGAAATCTAATATTAAAAAAAGCATCTAAAAACCCATCCTTTAAAAACCATGCAACACAAGCATATCATACATAAAACTATATAAGCCTCAATTCCCACATGCCTGGCAATAAAGGTGGTTCTTAAGTAATTTGCGAAAGACAAGGAGGATGGGGGCAGTTCTAATCTCTGGGGGGAGTTGATTCCAGAGGGCCGGGGCCGCCACAGAGAAGGCTCTTCCCCTGGGGCCCGCCAGACGACATTGTTTAGTCAACGGGACCCGGAGAAGGCCAACTCTGTGAGACCTTATCGGCCGCTGGGATTCGTGTGGCAGAAGACATTCCGGAGGTATAGAATGATACCTTAATGATATGAATGATAATGAATGATATCTTAAGCTTTATACATCACGTTTGTCTTCTTTTCTTGGAATCTCTCTTCTACAATGTTCCTGTTCCTTATATCGAAGCCCTTTGAGAGCAGGCTGACCACCAACAGTTCTTTCTGGCTGCTATCTCCATAAATACATGTTCAATCTGTGAACCCCTGCCCTGTATCTTCTCTTCGTTTTCTTGCCCTTGATGATTTTTTTTTGCCGTGCATACGTTTTTTTTCTAAAATATTAATTTATCAGCCTTTCTTTCGAAAGATGCCGTCTCTGCAGCCTTTGCTCAAGGAAGAAATAACTACCCCAAATTCTAAAGCGATACGTTCCCCCCTCTCCGCTATTTCTGCTGTATCCATTCTTTCTTTCTTTCTTCCTTCCCCGCCACTTCCTTTTGTGCCTTTTATAGTCTCTACCTCAATGAACAGCAGATCTTATTATTTAGCATGGCTTCCCGGGGAAGAAATGGCGAACCGAGGACAGCTCTGCTAAAAGCAGAATGAAGAGCAGGGGAAGAACGAAGAGCTGGAGAGTCCAGGAGCTCTTTGTAAATCTCCTCTCCAAACAAGGGAAAGGCTTGAAATTGCCTGCAAGTGCTCCAAGATGATCACTTCTTGTGGGGAGATTGCAAGAAAGCCCAGAGCTCTTTGAGTCGAAGTAATAATAGCCATCTTGTTCAAATCATGGCTGATGGCTCTTGGGTCACAGACTTATTTTTCTAAATTAGCACTGAGGGTGTTGTCTAGTTTGGTAATGAAATGTCGGCAAGAGAACAACCCTGCTCAGAGAGCACCAAGGACTACCTCTTCCTCCTCCTCCTCCTCCTCCTCCTCCTCCTCCTCCTCCTTCCAAACCCCACCCAACTCACTTCCGCAGGCTCGCTCATTGTCTCCAACTGTCTCCCAGGTTCAAAACGCAATAAGACTAATTTACGACTGTCAAAACTTCAAAGCTGAGAAAAAAGAGCTTCTAGAATAATGTCTCTTGATAAGGAAATAATAAACACACTGCACGCACAAATTAAAATATAAAATTCCTGCTCCTTCTCTTAAAAAAGGCTGCTTCCAGACAGGGAAGCGAATGAAAAGTACCGAATCCTGTGATTGTGCCCTGCGTCCAAAAGGCCAGGGCGAAGATGCTTTTGTGACCTGTTCGGCGAGAGAAAAGGCGGCAATCAATGGCTGGGGGGGGGGGGCGGAAGGCTGGGGACGAAACAGGCTCGCCCAAGTGGAGGAGTCTAAAAGTCCCACTCCGCTGCCTACTAGCACTGATGATGCTACCTAGTTGGGTAATGAAATGTCTGCAAGCAAACAATAAACTCAGAGAGTAACATGCACTCACAGTCTTCTTCCTCCTCAACATTTTGAAAATCCTTATGAGAATCCTTTCTTTGGAAAATGCTTAAATTAAAAAAAACCTACACGGTGAAACTTTGAAGGTTGGACAATGTCTACCAGGTATATTTCAATGGAAGATTCAAACCCCCCACCCAGTAAAGGGTGTCAATTTTGGGATGCTTATTCAAAGACCTAAAGCCATTCTTAGCTTGAGAAATATAATTATTGCATGTAAATATGGTGAAGCCCAGTTTTCAGGAGGGAGACAATGACATCCAGACTGAGGCCTAAAGAACAGCTACAAAAAAGACAGGTGCAATTGAGATCATTTTGATGATGTTGATGATAAAAGAGGAAGATGAGGAGGAGGAGGAGGAGGGGATAGAGGAGAAGGAGCAAGAAGAGGAGAAAGGAGAAGGAAAGGGATAAGGAGAAGGAGAGGAATGAGAAGGAAAAGAGGAGGAAGAAGGAGAGGAGGAGGATGAAGAGGAAGAGGGGGAGAAGGAAGGAGAAGGAGGAGAGGGAGAAGGAGAAGGAGAAGAGGGGGAAGAAGAAGAGGAGGAGGAAGAAGAAGAAGAGGAGGGGGAGAGTGAGAAGGAGAAGAGGAGAAGGAAAAAGAAGAGGAGGAGAAGAAGAAGAATGAGAGGAGGATGAAGAAGAAGAGGAGAAAGAAGAAGAGAAGAAGGAGAAGGAAGGAGTAGAAGAAAGAGGAGAGGGAGGGGGAGGAGGAGAAAAAGAGGAAGAGGAGGAGGGGGAGGAGGAAGAGGAGGAGGGGGAGGAGGAAGAGGAGGAGGAGGAGGAGGAGGAGGAAATAAATGCTGTGCCAGGAAAGGCAGCTCACGTTCTAATGCCAACATTGGATCAGTCTTTCATTCCTGAGATATTTGTAGAAGCATCCATAATTTCACATCAAATATTTATTCCTACATTTATTAAATTCTGAATAATTCAGCACTTGCTGCATGTCACAGAGAGGCTCGGTTAAGCGTTCTCAACTGACTGTATGGATCTTCAGCTCACACCTTCTAAAATTGGGATGTTCTTGAGAAGGTGATGTACCCCTTCCCCCATTATTTGGAGGTTTTGGGGAAGAAACGATGTCTTCACTAATGACAATTAGTCAGTTATCTCTTTGATTGATATCTTGTCTAGTTTTCTGTTAGGGAATCTAACACTTAGGTGCATTGTGGAACGAAGAATGTTGAATGCAGTCTAAAGTAGAAAATCTAAATTATTTCTTGTGATTCCTAAACCTACCACATGTTTCTAAAGGAGCTAAAGAGTCTTCTAGTTGAGTGAACACTAGCATGAATGTGAAAGAACACCAACAGAGCTTAGCAAATAAATCTGGTTTGTTTTTCATGAAGAAGAGGAGGAGGAGAAAGAAGAGAAGGAGGAGGAGGAAGAAGAGGAGAAGGAGGAAGAAGAGGAGGAGGAGGAAGAAGAGGAGGAGGAGGATGGGAGAAGGAGAAGGAGAGAAACTTATAGTTCAAGCATCAAATTCAATATTGAGCTGGAAGACCTCCCACAGAGCTGAGATCTTTCCAATACCAAGAGTTGAGGAAGGTCCTTCTTACCTGACGTCTGCTGGATCTTCAGTCACAAGGACATCGGTCTTGCAGCTAGCCAACGGATTGATGGAAAGCTCCACAGGAGGTACCACAAAACTTTTACTCACGGGAAGCCAAAGACCTTGGCCCAGGCTGTAGGTAGACCTTCAAAAAAGAAGACACATGAGAGCAGAAGACAAAGAACGATGGCTGTTTGAGAACTTCGGACTTTCTGCTTCCAAGACTCAGCAAAGAAACTCAAAATTGTGAAGTTGTGAGTCTGTCAGAAATCACTACCCCTGAGACTTCAACTCCCAGAATTCCTGAGCTAGCATGATTGGCTCAGGAATCCTGGGAGTTGAAGTTTAGGGGTTGCCTAACTCCCGGACTAGATGACCTGCAAGGTCACTTCCAACTCTGTCTGTTAGACACCCCCACAGTGACTTCTGAAATTGAACTGACCAGTGTTCCCTCTAATTTTTTTGGGGGGTGGGTGGAAAAGTATAGTGTCTGAGCGGCAGTCCCTTCGGGACTGGGCGGCACAGAAATAATAAATAAATAAACAAACAAACAAATAAAAAACCCACCCTGTTTTGCCTCAGAGAATTTCAAAATAAAATACTGTACTGTGTGTCTATAACAGTGAGCTCATAATAGGGCAACTCTATCAATATCAAAATGCCACTTAAATAGTTGAGCTAGTTTCAAACTAGATTTTTATTTTCTTTCTCTCTTCCTTACTCCCATTCTTTTTCTTTCTCTTTTCCTTCCTCTCTTTTTTCTATCTGTTTCTCTCTCTTCCTCTCTTCCTCTCTCTCTCCTTCCCTCTCACTCTTTCCCTCTCGGCTTCTGGGCAGGTTTGGGAAACTCTGAGTTGATGATGATTTTTAAGTGAGTGATTGCTCACTGCTCAGCTTAGAGGGAACTATGGAACTGACTCCCTGCTCCAAGAAAGGACAGATCGACAGCAAAACTCCAACCGAACCGATTGCATGACTCACCTAAGAATTTTCTCCGGAGCCTGTTCTCCCTTCACCAAATCATAACCTCTTTCCAGAGTGGTGTACGGCCAAGGGCTGGTGAGAACAAAAAGAAGAAAGCAGTCATTATTATCCACGGAAAAGGTTGGGAATTGAAAAAAACAAGAGCCAGCCAGAAGCAAATCTATTTCCTTTTTAATAACAACATTACTCAATGCCATATCATTTTCTCATCTTCAGCCCAAACAGCTTATTGTCCTTTCTTTTTCCATCTTTTTTTCCCCCTCCCGTAATTATGCTATTTATTTATGGCATTCTAATGCTTTGGCAGCTTATCTATATTTAATTATATTTATTGTCCTGCTCCAGCCTCGTGGCTCTTGCTGATTGATTGATATATTAAGTTGATATTGAAGTAACGATTTCCAGGCTCCCTTTCCTCCCCCTGCTAAAGCCACTGTTTAACGTTTAGGGGTTTCTTGAGAATTCAGAATCGACGTTATGCAGAGCATTGGGCCATGTAAATCAGAGTGAATGTAGGCCTGCGGCATTCAAATAGGTCCTTTGCTGACAAGCGTAGCGTTAAAACTGAGATTCCGGGCTTGCAAACTTCGCCTACTACCCTATTTCCCCCCAAAATAAGACCTCCCCTGATAATAAGCCCAATCGGGCTTTTGAGTGCCGTGGCAATAATTGATTAATATATTGGGGTTTTAGTTGTAGTTTTTTTAATGTATTAGATTTGTTTTATATGCTTTGTTTTTACACTGTATCCTGTGAGCTGCCCCCAGTTTTTGGAAAAGGGCGGCATACAAATCTAATAAAGAAATACATAAAATAAGGCCAAGTGCTTTTTTTCAGGGTTCAAATATATATATATAAGACAGGGTCTTATTTTCAGGGAAATATTCTTCTCCTCCTCCTTCACCTCCTCCTTTTCTTGTTCTTGTTGTTCTTGTTGTTCTTGTTGTTCTTGTTCTTCTCCTTGTTCTTGTTCTTCTTGTTCTTCTCCTTGTTCTTCTTCTTCTTGTTCTTCTTCTTGTTCTTGATCTTGTTGTTGTTCTTGTTGTTGTTGTTGTTGTTCTTGTTGTTGTTGTTCTTGTTGTTGTTGTTCTTGTTGTTGTTGTTGTTCTTCTTCTTGTTCTTCTTGTTCTTCTTGTTCTTCTTGTTCTTCTTGTTCTTCTTGTTCTTCTTGTTCTTCTTGTTCTTCTTGTTCTTCTTGTTCTTCTTGTTCTTCTTGTTCTTCTTGTTCTTCTTGTTCTTCTTGTTCTTCTTGTTCTTCTTGTTCTTCTTGTTCTTCTTGTTCTTCTTGTTCTTCTTGTTCTTCTTGTTCTTCTTGTTCTTCTTGTTCTTCTTGTTCTTCTTGTTCTTCTTGTTCTTCTTGTTCTTCTTGTTCTTCTTGTTCTTCTTGTTCTTCTTGTTCTTCTTGTTCTTCTCCTCCTCCTCCTCCTCCTCTTCCTCCTCCTCTTCTTCTTCTCCTTACCCTTACCCCTACCATTACCATTGCCATTACTATTACTACTACTATTATTATCGCTGTTCTCCCTTCCTTGCCAATTTTCTCTGGAGGTTGCCAACTTGCCCCACAAGACTCTGGCATGCTCACCCTTCACTGTGTTCCCAGGTGTTTCGGATACAAAGGTGTCGATGAACAGGATCAGGGGCATATCCTTCATGGCAGCTGCACTCACCTGCAAAGAGAGCAGACCTCAAAATGTTTAACACCTCCTGTGCATTTTCGATCCACAGTTGTACAGGTAACCCTCGACGTGCTACAACCACCGAGACCCCAATTTGTCGTCAATTTGAACGTATGAAACAGTCAAATCACAGACAGTCCTCAATTTACAACAGTTTGTTTAGTGACCATTCAAAGTTGTTGAACAGCACTGGAAAAAAAATGTGATCAGGTTAAGGAGTGTGCAGAACCTTTATCAAGCTTCAACCACAACAACACACGAGCACACAACAGATAAAAACTTAAAGTAAACCGCTCTAAACTCGACTGCAGGAAATACGACTTTAGTAACCGAGTAGTTGATGCATGGAACTCATTACCAGAGTCTGTAGTATCATCACCTGACCCCCAAAACTTTACCCTTAGACTCTCCACTGTTGACCTCTCCCGATTCCTAAGAGGTCAGTAAGGGGTGTGCATAAGTGCACCAGCATGCCTTCCGTCCCTTGTCCTAATGTTTCTCTCTTACTAGTATCACATCTACAAACATTGTTATATCTTTGTATACCACCAATACGTTCTTGACAAGATAAACAAACAAACAAACAAACATGGACAGAGGAAAATGTGGGATTCCAGCACATATCCAGGAGATAAGAGTAATTATTGAGTCATACCAAAACAGATATATTAAAGTGTATAAAATAGTGTTTACTTTTAGAAATAGTACAGTAAAGCTAAACAGTCCGGTCATACACATTCAAATCAGTCAATATCTCTCAATAAAATAATACTATTACAAGCCTGTCTTTGTCTTACATATCAGATGTACATCACAGCTTGTCAATACATCAGACTATCATCAAACACACAGAGCTTGAGACTTTCAAGGGGAGATTGGACAGCCATTTGTCTGAAATGGGGTAGGGACTTCTGCTTGAGCGAAGGGTTGGACTAGATGTCCTACAAGGTCCCTTCCAACTCTAGTAGTAATCTAATCTAATCTAATCTAATCTTCTTTGGTAATGATTGGATGGTGGAGGATGGAAGGATTTACATTCCTCGCAGTCATCTGGTTGTTGGAATATAAATCCTTCCATCCTCCACCAGTCAGTCTGGAAGTATGTATGTATGTATGTATGTATGTATGTATGTATGTATGTATGTATGTATGCATGTATTTATTTATTGATTTATTTTCAAAAAATAAGAAAGAAAAAATACATCTCAGTAATCTTTTATGTTCATTTCAATAAACTAAAGATAGAGAATAAGAGAAATAAATATTTATTTATTATTTATTTATTTATTACTTAGATTTGTATGCCGCCCCTCTCCGAAGACATACCATACCATACATACATGCATACATACATACATACCAGGGTGATTCAACACAAAAAAACATGTAACCCTTCCCTGGTACAGAGCTGAAGGGATTGGATACTGTAGCCTAGAGGTTAATTCTCTGCTTTACAAGGCAAAAAGGCTGGAAGTTCAAGTCCCAGTGAGGGTATGGCTAGCTGATGAGGCCAGAACAAGGTCGAAATCGATCTATCCTAGTCTCCCGACGAAAAGAGATAAAAATAAGTAGAGATTTCTATTGATCTAACAGTTTGAGGGAAAGTAGTAAGTAGATATATTTATAAGTATTTAATTCATCTACCATTATTGTCTAAATCTATTTTATGTATATTTCTGTTCGTTTTATACTCTAACCTATTATGCCACTCTATCTTGTCTCTGTTTAGTCTGGACATTTTTTAAAAGAACCTGGACAACCTTTTGTCTGAAATGGTACAGTGTTTCCTGCCTGAGCAGGGGGTTGGACTAGAAGACCTCCAAGGTCCCTTCCAACTCCATCGTTGGAACTCAGATGTGGGTTCTACTTACTTTCCTCACCAGTTCGTATCGCGATGGAAGTGCACATTTTGTGCATGTCCTTTCCTGGAAATAACCCTCTGTTCATGGGCAGAAGACTTTGCACATGAACAGAGAGGGTGGTGGTTTTTTTAATCCATGGTGACCAGAGGACTGGGTTGTTTATTTATTAGTTTACTTTATATGCCACCCAACTCCCAAAGGACTCGTGTTCAGCAAGCGCAGCCCAAATTTCTGCTACTGATTCTATGGAAGCGGTCAAAACCAGCACAACCCACCTCTGTCAGAATGGAAGAAGCTTCTTGGACAAGAAGTAAAACATCTTCAAGGGAAAAAAAGGAACAAATTCCTGTTGACCTTTTGGAAAAGCACCTGCATATTTAAAAATACATCTGCGGGTGAAAAGGCAGCCTTCCATCTTCCTGTTCTTATTAAGAAAACGGAAATAGATGACCCCCTGCCACTCATAAAAAATGCAGTCGAAAGCCATCTAACCATGGCTCTCCTCATTATTCATTCCCTCTTCCCTCACCCCTGCAAATGGCCAGCTGCTTTTTAGATTGATCCCTTGCTTTGCAAAAATACATAACCCCAAGCCAGCCGTGTTGGAGGGGGGCAAAAAGAGAGAGAAAGAGAGCAGGCGAAATAATAAAAGATTAATTGGATTTGTTCATCCGGGAACCTTTGAAAGCCTATGTTGATTTTTCTTCCCGTTTTTTTTCTTCTGGCAGACACCTTTCACTGACAAAAGGAGAGTTTTAAGTACAGCTGTATTGGCAGAGTGGAGTTGTCTTTTCAAATCCAAGATGTTCATTTTTATAGCTCCTCCCTTCAGGTTTAATTCATTTTCCTCGGCACCAAATATCTGGAATAGATGCCTGTTTATTTATTATTAGTGTGTGTGTGTGTGTGTTTAATTTGGCTCCTTAATTTAACCCTTGCTAATAAATTGCTTTATTCAGCAGGGCTCTCAAAGATTTGTGGACTTCTACTCCCAGAATTCTTCAGACAGCTCTGTTGGCTGGAGAATTCTGGGAGTTGAAGTCCACAAGTCTTAAAGTGGTCAGGTTTGAAGACCCCCAGTTGTCCACCTCCTCTTCCTCTTCCTCCTTTTCCTCCTCTCTTCAAATGATGTTATGCAGTTGGGTCACAAAAAGGGCATACATAAACTCTTCTCTTCTCTTCTATTCTATTCTGCCTTCTGTCCCCTGTCCTATAGTCTCTCCTATATCTCGTATTTCTTCTCTACTATATCCTCTATAACCTTCATTGTATATTATTGTGTATTGGACAAAATAAATAAAAATAAATAAATAAAATATCTGCAAGGAAACCACCAAGCTCAGGAAGCACCAAGGACCCCACAGTTCAACCCTGAGCTACAAATATTCCTTTCCACTGATATTCATCTCCATCTATTCACGCCCGCATATTAATCAGGCTTTCTGTTTTTTCAAACAAAAGGGACTGGGACGGAAAGTTGGAAATAAACCACAGGCTGTAAATAAGGCTGATGACAAAAGCCAAGCTAAAAAATCAGGGAAAGATGGGAAATCAATGCATCTCACAAAAATGTGGAAAGGGGAAGGAACACATTTCATTTCTGTAGCGTGTATAAAGAAGGACGCGAGCGCAAACTCTATCAATTACAGACATGGACAGCAGGGAACAGGTTGATGTTTCTCATCGTAGCGATATTCATCCAAATAAATGAATCTGTCTATTTGTAGCAGCCATCAAGACGACTCTGATCTATTCTATATTCCTTCCATATTCTGCTTTGTTCTATAATTCTATTCTATAATTCTATATTCAATTCCATTCCATTCTCCTATTCTATTCTGTTCTGTTCTGTTCTATTCTATTCTACATAAGGGCTTCTCCTAGGTACAGTACATATAGGCATGCTTGTTTTCTCGCGCAACAATTTCAATAAAGGATATTCCTGTGTCATTCAAATTATTCATATCTAATCCACATCTGTCTGATAAGTCAATGAAGAGTCATCAATGTCCTGTCCAACACTATATGTCACATAGTGATTGACCAGGAATTTCTACTCTATTCTACTCTACTCTACTCTACTCTATATTCCATCGCATCACATTGCGTCCTTCGATTCTGTTCATTCTCTTCCCTTCCCTTCCCTTCTCTTCTTTCATGTCCCGTATTCTATTCTATTCTATTCTATTCTATCCTATCACATCCCAATTCTCCATTATGTTGTGTTTTGCTCTGTTCTATTCTATGCCTCACTAACTCTCTCTCTCTCTCTAGCACACACACACAAAACAACTACACAATGTCTAGCCTCGGGAATTTCCTAGGTTTCTTTCACCCTGTTAATAACAGACTGACGCAGCCATGCATGTTAAATAACTCTTTATCAAAAACAACAAAGATTGCCCCCTTTTTTATTAAAAAAAATGCATTGGCTCCACAGCGTAAATTCATAATTCACACAGACGTCTTGTTAAGTGTGTAGCAGTTGGAAATTTACAAAGATTAAAAATTAGGGGGGGAAAGCAGTCAATCCCCAACTTATGACCACTATGGAGTTCAACATTTTTATTGCTAAGTGAGACATTTGTTCAGTGGGTTGTGCCTCATTTTATGACCCCTTTCTGGCCAGTAGTTAAGTGAGTCACTGCAGTTTATTTATTTATTTATTTATTTATTTAATTAGATTTGTATGCCACCCCTCTCCGAAGACTCGGGGCGGCTTAGAAAGTTCTTAAGTTAGTAATATGGCTGTTAAGTGAATCTGGTTTCCCCATGGATTTTGCTTGTCAGAAGGTCGCAAAAGGGAATCACTATCAACTGACCCCTGGCCATCGTCATAAAGGTGACTCTGTTGCCACCTGGAATGCTTCAACACACTTTTCGTAAGTATGAAAAAATGGACAAGCTACTTCTTTTTTCCAGCACTTTGATCACTAAGCAGATTTGGTTTTTTTGTAAGTTTAGGTCTACCCATACGACATTGAGAAACATGTAAATATAATTATGCACAAAACTAGAAATATTTCTCCACTGCAAACCTCCCCAGTCGAGAAATAGTTTAAAGAGGATACCCAAAATGACATTCCCTCCCCCTGCCTTTTCACTTTGCACCAATGTTGTTTCTGTTGGGGGAATCTAACACAACCACGACAAAAACAAGGCTGTGATCAAAAGGCCTTCAAACAGGCTGAAATGACTTTTCTCCCAAGAATTGGCTGTTTTTCTTTGGGTTCTCTCTCTCTCTCTCTCTTTCCGCCCAAGGCAACCAAAGTACAGTTCACCTATTCGAGGTTGTCATTTTATTTATTTATTTATTTATTTGAAAGAAGCAGTGGGTGGAAATGGATCAAGGAGAGAAGCAACATAGAACATAAACACTCTAGAAAATATCCAAAGATACTTTACTAGAAGAGCCCTCCACTCCTCCACTCGCAACAGAATACCCTATGCAACTAGACTTACAAGCCTAGGTTTAGAAAGCTTAGAACTACGTCGCCTTATTAAACACAACCTAAGCGCAGCCCATAAAATCTTCTGCTGCAATGCCCTTCCTGCCAATGACTACTTTAGCCTCAACCACAACAACACACGAGCACATAACAGATACAAACTTAATGTAAACCGCTCCAAACTCGACTGCAGGAAATACGACTTTAGTAACTGAGTAGTTGATGCATGGAACTCACTACCAGACTCTGTAGTATCATCACCTAACCCCCAAAAGTTACCCTTAGGCTATCCACTCTTGACCTCTCCCGATTCCTAAGAGGTCAGTGAGGGGTGTGCATAAGTGCACCAGTGTGCCTTCCATTCCCTGTCCTAATGTTTCTTTATTTTTTTTACTAGTTTCATGTATATGAATACTATTATTTCTAATGCCTTTTTCTAATTTTTTCTTTTAATAGTATCATGTATATAAATATTATTATATCATCACACACTTGATAAAACAAACAAACAAATAAATAAGTTGGAACCATTAATCAGTGGAACGGCTTACCACCAGAACTTGGGACTGGACGTTTTTAAGCAGATGTTGGATAACCATCTGTCTTAAGTGGTGCAGGGATTCCTGCGTAAGCAGAGGATTGGACTAGAAGACCTCCAAGGTCCCTTCCAACTCTATTTATTCTGTTCTAATACTAGCACCCAGAATTATCCAAGAAGGTCAACCGGATATTTCATAAGAAGGGTTGCTAGAATTGGGTATGTCTAGTTTAATGAAAAGAAGGAGGGGAGACATGATAACAGTGTTCCAATATTTGAGGGGCTGCCAAAAAGAAGAGGGAGTCAAAATATTTTCCATAGGACCTGATGGTAGGACAAGAAACAATGGGTGGAAACGAGTCAAGGAGAGAAGCAACCTAGAACTAAAGAGAAATTTCCTAGGAGTTAGAACAAATAATCGGTGGAAAAATTTGTCTCTAGAAGTTGTGAATGCTCCAACACTGGAGGTTTTAAAGAAGAAACTGGACAGCCATTTGTTTGAAGTGGTATGGGGTTTCCTGCCTAAGCAGGGGGTTGGACTAGAAGACCTCCAATGTTCTTTCCAACTCTGTTATTCTATTCTGTTCTGTTCTGTTCTATTCCTATTCTATTCTATCCTATCCTATCCTGTCTGTCTAGAGACAGACAGACAGACAGACAGACAGACAGACAGACAGACAGACAGACAGATAGATAGATAGATAGAAAGATAGAGATAAGAGATAGATAGATAGATAGATAGATAGAGAGATAAGAGATAGATAGATAGATAGATAGATAGATATAAGAGATAGATAGATAGATAGATAGATAGATAGAGATAGATAGATAGAAAGATAGAGATAGATAGATAGATAGATAGATAGATATAAGAGATAGATAGATAGAGATTATAGATAGATAGATAGATAGATAGATAGATAGATAGATAGATAGAGATAAGAGATAGATAGAAAGATAGATAGAAAGATAGACAGACAGACAGACAGATAGATAGATAGAGATAAGAGATAGATAGAAAGATAGATAGAAAGATAGAGAGATAAAAAGATAGATAGATAGATAGAGATAAGAGATAGATAGATAGAAAGATAGATAGATAGATAGATAGATAGAAATAAGAGATAGATAGAAAGATAGATAGAAAGATAGATATATAGATAGATAGAAATAAGAGATAGATAGAAAGATAGATAGAAAGATTGATAGATAGAGAGAGAGGGGGGGGGATATGGATGAGATAGAGTTAGAGTTAGAGATGTAATTTATATTGCTGCCTAGTCAGGAAGCTTAGAATAATATCAAAACCTCATACATACAACAATAAACCAATAAAAGAGAATAATCCTATAATAAATTAATCATACAATATTATAATCATATGATAAATAAATACAATATAATAAACCTCACCCCCACAACCCATCACGCAAGCCATTTAACGGGCTCCATCTCACTCTGCATAACTCCCACCCATAAATATAAAGCTTATGGTGCATAAGCGCGCCAGCATGCCTACCATCCCTGTCCTAATATTGCCTTTTATTTGTATCCATTTTGTGTATTCATAATCATGTTTATACTTACACCTGTTGTCCAATGCATGCTTGACGAATTAAATGAATTAATTTTTTTAAAAAGCTCCAAAAGAAGGAAGAGGGGGAGGGGATGTAAGGCAAACTAACGACATGCTAAATTTCAACCGCTCTTCCATAAAATATTCGCCGTCTTAAACATGTCTTGATATTAAAAGATTAAACGTTGGAAGGGGGGGGGGGTTCCGTTCCCGCGACACCCCGAGACTTGATTTACGAGCTGCAGGAGACGCTAACTTTTTGATTCATGATGCGAGGTTTGGTTTCCAAAGGTAACCTTTCCAGCAAGGGAAATAGGGATGGTGGGGAGGAAAAGGAGTAACCAGGGAAGGAATGACTTGGCAAGAAGGACTGGAGAGGCTGAGGGATGTGGAAGAGAGTTTTTAGGGAAGGGTTTGCCAATCGAAGCGGCCCTTTAATAACTCATTTCTTCCCTCCCGAGTTTTTATCTGCCTGGGTCATTAATTCCTCACACTTACAGAATAACAAATATATGTTCTACAAATCAGCCAGACATGGGGGGAAGCAGGGGAGGGGTGGAGGAGAAAACACCCAGATTTGGAGAAGAGTGGAGAAGGGAGCATCATTGTAAGGTATAAAATAGAACTAGAATTAATAGAAAGCGAATTAATAAAACAAAATAAGGAGGTTACTGTGGTTATTTGTTGGTTAATTAGTGGGTTAATTAATAACGGTGTTTTACACCACCCAGGCAGAACCTGGAATCCCCCTACATTTTAATGCCTCCTTCTCCTCCTCCTCCTTTTCTCCATCTCGGTCTCCTCCTCCATCTTCTTCTCCCCCTCCTCCTCTTCCTCCTCCTCTTCCTCCTCACATTTCATTGCCCAACTAGGTAGCTTCATCATTGCTAGGAGGAAATGAGGTTTGGTCTTGCTCTTCTAGCGCTGATGATATTACCTAGATGGGTAATGAAATGTCTGCAAGAAAACCACCCAGCTCAGAGAGCACCAAGGACTCCACAGTCTGTTTTGTTGTCTCCTGATCCTTCTGCTCCTCCTCTGCTTAAATTATGGATTTCAAAAATAGTTTTGTAAGACTTTATGGTGCAGAAAACACAGATTACTTGCACTAACCCACAAAGAAAATCTGGTTTTTTTGACACACACCCAGAATTGTTGTGATGTACAGAACAGAACAGAATAGAATAGAATAGAATAGAAAATATGGACTGGAGTAGATTAAACTAGATTAGAATGGAATAGAATATGGAATGGATTGGAATGGAATATGGAATGGATTGGATAGAATTAGAATTAGAATCAGAAGAATTAGAATTAGTATTCGCAATCAGGTGCAATGCTACCAATTTGGCCCAGTTTGGGCATACCAGTAATGGCAGTGACATGAGGCTCTGCCCACCCACCCGGACACCGCCATTTTCTTTTTTTAATTCCCTGTCCATGCACAAAGCCTTCTGCTCATGCGCAGTGGGTTTAAAAGTGTGTGCAATGCAAATAACACACTTCTGAACCAGCAGGGAAAGTAAGTAATTTTCACTGCTGGATAGAGTAGAGTAGAGAGTAGAGTGTAGAGTGTAGAGTAGAGAGTAGAGAGTAGAGAGTAGAGAGTAGAGAGTAGAGTAGAGAGTAGAGAGTAGAGAGAGTAGAGAGTAGAGTAGAGAGAAGAGTAGAGAGTAGACTAGAGAGTAGACTAGAGTAGAGTATAGAGTATAGAGAGCAGAGTAGAGTAGAATAGAGAGTAGAGTAGAGAGTAGAGTAGAGTAGAGAGTAGAGTAGAGTAGAGAGAAGAGTAGAGAGTAGACTAGAGTATAGAGTATAGAGTATAGAGTATAGAGTATAGAGTATAGAGAGCAGAGTAGAGTAGAATAGAGAGTAGAGTAAGAAATAAAAATAGAAATAGAAATAGAAAACACAAATAGAAATAAAAATATATAATACTTTATTTAGCCAAGTGTGAATAGACGCACAATGAATTTTCCCCCAGTGCAGAAATACAGGCCACAGTTAGTTCACAGTGAAAACTGCAAGCCAAGATTTGAAGATGGACAGACTTCCATCTCAAACTACCAATTAATTCAGCAGGCATTCCAGTTCACGTCGTCCTAAGCCAGGCTGTTCTACTTGACTTTGCTGATTAAGCCACAATCGGCTGGCTTCATAGGTCACGCACGACTATAAATCATGGCTTGCAAAACACAACGGTTGAGTTCACACCATCCGTTCAGCCCAGGTGTCCCGGCCCTGAACTGCTTTAAAACAGCTTTCTAAGCAGGCGGGTGTTTAGCAGCAGGAAGAAGGATGCTACGGATGGGTTCTGCTAGTGCCAAGCGGTTTGCACGCCCCTGTTGGTTGTGCAAACAACACACGCAGCTTGGTTCTATTAGAAAGAGCTTTGCTTTCCGGAAGCCGAGGTCTTTCTCCCTGCGTTTTGACCTTCCTCTGGCAATTATCTGAGAAAAGGCAGCTCGGAGCAATCTGCTCAGACCTGAGCCTACATTACAGCTGGATTGAGGCCAAATCCACTTCCCAGCATCAGGGTTTTTAATCAGAGGTCACCCCACCACAGATGTACTGGGAATACAGGGGGTGGGGGAGGGAGGAGAGGAGGGATGATGTAATCTTGAAGACCCTCTTTTCAGGATCTTGGGAAGAGCCGTGGTGGCGCAGTGGTTAGAATGCTGTATTGCAGGCTAACTCTGCCGACTGCCAGCAGTTTGTTTTTTACCAGCTCAGACTTCCATCTTTCTGAGGTTGGTAGGCAAGATGTTGATTCTTAGAGAGGGCTGTAAAACACTGTGAAGAGGTATATAAGTCTAAGTACTATTGCTATTGCTATTGCTATTGCTATTCCTTCCCTCCCTCCCTCCCTCCCTCCCTTTCTTCTTCTTCTTCTTCTTCTTCTTCTTCTTCTTCTTCTTCTTCTTCTTCTTCTTCCCTTTCCTTTCCTTTCCTTTCCTTCCTTCCTTCCTTCCTTCCTTCCTTCCCTCCCTCCCTCCCTAACAAACAAAATACAGTTCCTTTATAATGGATATTTTTACCATGTTTTGTGGTGAAATGCAGTCTGGATTCCCAGGAAGGAGGGGCTGCATTCCAGAGAAGACCAAGAGACAGCAAAGTTGGAGGAGATGATCAGAGAGATGGAGGCCATAAGAAGAACAGTTGTAGGAATTGATTCATCTAGTCTGATCAATCTTTTCTTTTATGTACAATCAGAGTATATGCACCAAAGACAAATTCCTTGTGTGTCCACTCACACTTGGCCAATAAAGTATTCTATTCTATTCTATTCTATTCTATTCTATTATTCCATTCCATTCCATTCCATTGTTACTCTATTCCATCCCATCCCATCCCATCCCATTATTACTCTATTCTATTCCATTCTATTCTATTCCATTCCATTCCATTGTTACTCTATTCTATTCCATTCCATTCTATTTGATTCCATTGTTACTATCCCATTCCATTCCATTATTACTCTATTCTATTCCATTCCATTGTTACTCTATTCCATTCCATTCCATTATTACTCTATTCTATTCTATTCTATTCCATTCTATTCTATTCTATTCCATTGTTACTCTATTCCATTCCATTCCATTATTACTCTATTCCATTCCATTCTATTCTATTCCATTCCATTGTTACTCTATTCCATTCCATTCCATTGTTACTCTATTCCATTCCATCCCATCCCGTCCCATTCCATTCCATTGTTACTCTATCCCATCCTATTCTATTCCATTCCATTCTGTTCTATGCTATGCCACACCACTTCACTCTACTCCGTTCCATTGTTATTCTATTCTATTCTGTTCTGTTCTGTTCTGTTCCATTCCACTCCGCTTACCAGTTTCTTCGTCGCAAAGATGCTCGCACGCGTCCGTCGTTCTCTGCCCACAGAGATCGCGGATCCAGGGCGAGGTGGCATTGATCTGATAATAGAGGGAGAGCTTTGCAGGATTCAGCCAGTCAGAGATGTCCAAGTAGCTGCCCTCACTCACAACAAAACTGCTCCCTGCAAGACAAAGGGGAAAAGAAAAGGTGAGGCAGAAAGAAGACAGATGTCAACCGACTGGAACATCTGGGCCTTATCTGACAAAATGAAATTCAAAGTAGAGAAAAGTCAAGAGCACTTATCAAAGTCCGTATAAAGTTTGGTTCCAGTTGGGTGTACTGGATAAGGCACCAGGCTAGAAAGTGGGAGACTGTGAATTCTAGTCTCGCCTTAGCCCTGAAAACCGACTGGGTGAATTTGGGCCAATCACCAGGAGACAGTGAGTTCTAGTCCCGCCTTAGCCCTGAAACCGACTGGGTGAATTTGGGCCAATCACCAGGAGACAGTGAGTTCTAGTCCTGCCTTAGCCCTGAAAACCGACTGGGTGAATTTGGGCCAATCACCAGGAGACGGTGAGTTCTAGTCCCGCCTTAGCCCTGAAACCGACTGGGTGAATTTGGGCCAATCACCAGGAGACGGTGAGTTCTAGTCCTGCCTTAACCCTGAAAACCGACTGGGTGAATTTGGGCCAATCACCAGGAGACGGTGAGTTTTAGTCCCGCCTTAGCCCTGAAAACCGACTGGGTGAATTTGGGCCAATCACCAGGAGACAGGGAGTCCTAGTGCTACTCATATGATTTATGTAGGAGAAAATAGAAGAAGGTGTGTTGGAAATATTCACCAACAGGAGTTATTTGTAAAAAAAATAATAAAGTTGGGATACAAATGGACAAACTTCATGGTTTTAAAACCTTCTTTCACCTTCATCTCCCCCAGAACACACACACACACACACAAACGCACCATGCAGTATGCACAAGAACAAAGATACAACAGGGCAGGAATAGCAGAGCAATTGTAAAATTGGGAGTTTGAAGGAACCACCAATTAGCAAACATTTATATTTACGCTAATTACAAGGCTGGAGAGAAATCTCAGCAAGATGAATATTTAATTAACATAATTCCTTAAAAGTAGAATGTTTTTTGACACCGAGTTGACCATTATTTTGAAAAAAATAATAATGATTGTTGGATGTGTGTGTGTGTGTTCCTCACACACCACACACATTGTACATTCATACTGAAACGGAAAAAAATGTGCTTTCTCCCACTACTTGGCAATATACATCTTCTAATTAGGCAAATGTATTTTCAGTTTTCCTTATCTAATATCAGACAGCCAGTGTAATAAGGGCAGGGGGAGGGGATTTTTTAACAAATGCTTGCATCCTCATTAACCCTGATCTTCAATTACACTGATTATAAGGCTGTTTTCAAATGGTGCGACAGAGATCAGAGCTAAACAGCAGAGAGGAGGGAGGGAGGGAGGAGAAAAGAAGGAAGTAAAGACGAAGGAAGGAAGGAGGAAAGAAGAAAGAAAGAAAGGAAGGTAATAGGAAAGAAGGAAGAAGAGAGGAAAGTAGGAAGGAAGGAGGGAGGAAGGGAGGGAGGGAGGGAGAAAAGAAGGAAGAAAGGAAGGAAGGGAGAAAGAATAAAGGAAGGAAGAAAGAAGAAGAGAGGAAAGAAGAAAGGAGGGAGGGAAAAGGAGGGGAGTGAGTGAGGGAGGGAGGGAGGATGGATGGATGGAAGGAAGGAAGGAAGGAAAAGGAAAGAAGGAAGGAAAGGAGGGAGAAAAAGAAAGAAAGAAAGGAAAAGGAAGGAAGGAAGTTAGGAAGGAAGGAAGGAAGGAAAGAAAGAAGGAAGGACGTTAGGAAGGAAGTTAGGAAGGAAGGAAGGAAAGAAGGAAGGAAGGAAGTTAGGAAGGAAGGAAGTTAGGAAGGAAGGAAGTTAGGAAGGAAGTTATGAAGGAAGGAAAGAAGGAAGGAAGGAAGGAAGGAAGGAAGGAAGGAAGGAAGGATCACCAGCAATCCTGCCAGGTTTTGCAAACAAATGTTATGGAAACCGACTGAAAACCAGGACAACTCTGAAAGTTGTCGTTGCACACACTGTGTTCCTCTCTAATGAAGGGGGGGGGGAAGGCTGGCTCCCCTCAGCCTCATCACTGAGCCTCCTGACAAAAGATACAGTACTTCTACCTTTAACCTTGAAGTGATAGAAGAAGGTTAGGTTTGCTACTGTCCATCTTAGGAGGAATGTGCATTTGAGAAGAGGGACTAGTAATATCTGAGCCTGCAATCGGTGAAGGGTTGAAATCTGGCCTCCATCGTGCAACACCTTTTGTCCTTCTTTCTTGTGTGTAAAGGTGGGGGCTCAAACTTAATTTGATAGGTTGAAGCATTTGTTCAGGTGAGGGGGTGATTATTGCCATTGTAAATATTTCCTGGTAGACCTCTCATCAGGTTTTGGGGTCAGAGTAGCATATTACATTTAAACTCCTCCTCCTCCCTTCTTCTCCCTTCTCCTCCTCTTCCTTCCTTCCTCCTCCTCCTCCTCCATCTCCACCACCACTTTTCCTTCTCTTCCTCCTTTTTTGAAGTCACCTGCTTCCCAATCTCAGAGAGCCTTTGGCAGGATTTGGTAGGATTCGATGCAATCTTTCTTGGGACACAAATGAATTATTGGATGCTATGGAGGCACAGATTCAACAACCCTGCCTCTCATCCACCTATACTCTTATCATCTTTGCGGAGGGGACAATAAAAAGAAATTGGTTTTCTAACAAAGGAAAAAGACCGATACTGTATTGAGGGGGGTAAATGCCAAATGTTTTGAAATAACCACTGCTTCCAAGCAGACCAATGAGGGCTGAATTAATTCTAAGGAGTTACTGTATTATTATTATTATTTGAATGCACAGGAGAGCTGGTAGCCTCCAATGCAACTGGTCCACAGGGACATCCTGATATAGTTTGTTTTGTTGTATGATATCTCCCACCCCTCTTTGGTCCCCTCTCACTCCAACTCAGGTTTATATCAAAGCAAAGTTGGCTGCAACAGCTTCAGAAGTTCAAAGGCCTTATCCACAGGTCTTCATCAAAATTCAACCACCTCGTTTTGAAGCTTCTACAAAGAGAGGTTTGAAGTGCTTGACATTTGAGAAAAATGTGTATTTTAGAGAACAAAAAATAGATAAAGTACAGCAAGACCTTGTTCTTTTCCCTTGTTAAATATTGTTAAGAGGTAAAAAAGACACAGCCAAAAATACCCAACTCTCTCTCTCTCTCTTTATTTTTATTTTCTCACCTCCTCTTATGCACTTATCTACATTATATCTATCTATATCTATATCTATATCTATAATCTATACCTACAGTATATTTATATCATCTCTATCTCTATCTATCTATCTATCTATCTATCTATCTATCTATCTATCTATCTATCTATCTATCATCTATCTATCTATCTATCTATCTATCTATCTATCTATCTATCTCTATCTCTATCTCTATCTCTATCTCTATCTCTATCTCTATCTCCCCATCCATCCATCCATCCATCCATCTTTGTGAGTAACATATTTTTGCTGATAATGAAAAGGAACGTGACAAAAAATCACTCATAATTCTGCCTATTGTCAACAGTTTGACCCTGATCAGCTCAAAGTTTATTCAGTCTTCCGTCCTTCCGAGGTCTGAAAATGAGGACCCAGGTTATTGGGGGCAAGAGGCTGACTCTGTAAACCTCTTAGAGGGCTTTAAAGCATTGTGAAGTAGTATATAAGTCTAAGTGCTATTGCTATTGCTCTTCCTTCCATATTCCAAGCTAACTCTGCCCACTGCTGGGAGTTCAATCCTGACTGGCTCAAGGTTGACTAAGGCCTACTGACAGAGATAGAAGCAGATTGAAACTCTCTCCTCTCTCCTCTCTCTCTCACACACTATCTTTTTGTCTCTTTCTCTTGACTTCTCTTTTTCTTCTCTCTCTCTGGCCTTTTCTTTCTTTCTTTCTTTCTTTCTTTCTTTCCTTCTTTCCTTCTTTCCTTCTTTCCTTCTTCTTCCTTCCTCTCTCTCTCTTTTTCTCTCCTTCTGTCTTTCTCTTTCTTGCCTTCTTTTTTCATTCTCTCTCTCTTCTCTCTCCTCTCTCTATCTTTTTTCCTCTCTTTCTTTTTAAGTTTCTCTCCCCTCTTTCTCTCCCTAACCTTTTCTTTCTTTCTTTCTTTCTTTTTTTCTTTATTTCTTTCTTTCTTTCTTTCTCTTTTTCTTTCTTTCTTTCTCTCTTTCTTTCTTTCTTTCCTTCCTTTCTCTCTCTCTCTCTTCTAAATTCAAACAACTTGTTTAATTAAAAACAAAATGAGAAGCTGTGCCAATGCCAGTGTTTGCCTGCAAAGATCAAGAGGAAAATTAGAGGGGAGCTGGTAATGGCTGAATCCAGTTCTATGAGCATCACAGTGAAGCTAGCCAGAGGGAAAGCTGATAAACCATCTTCAGATGAAACAATTAAAGTTCAATCACATGCCAATCAGGGAACATGGCATTTGGGAGCCGAATGTAGTCACAGCTTATTTAGCATGCCTCCAGCTGGGGGTGGGGGTGGGAACCCCAACGAGGTGGGCTTTAATCTCTAACCCTGATTGGGCTTTGAGACTTAGACATTGTAGTATATAAAACTACACTTCTGCAAATACATAAAGGGTAGTCCTTGACTGACAACTACAACTGAGCTCCAAATTTTCTCCTGCTAAGTGAAACATTGGTTAAGTGAGGTTTGTCCCATTTTTGGATGGATGGATGGATGGATGGATGGATATAGGTAGATAGATAGATAGATAGATAGATAGATAGGTATGTGTGTATGTATGTATTAGGTAGGTAGGTAGGTAGATAGATATAGGTAGGTAGGTAGATAGACAGATAGTTGGATGAAAGAGTAGGTAGGTAGATGGATGAGAGGTTAGATAGATGAAAGGAGAGAGAGAGAAAGATAGATAAAGAGAGAGGAAGAGATAGATAGACAGACAGAGAGAAAGAGTTGAATGAAAGGGTAGGTAGGTAGGTTGGTAGGTAGATGGATGTGTGTGTGTGAGAGAGAGAATCGTTGGGTGGATGGATGGATGGATGGATGGATAGTTGGACAGCGAGAGAGAAAGACAGAGACAGATTGATAAATAGAGGGGTATCCCTCTCCCTCCCTCCCTCCCTCTCTCTCTGTGTATATATGGACACCCACACCCACAAATACACACACATACACACATATACACAGACATACACAGACAGATATGCATATATAGGAAATGGAAATAATATATATATTCTTTTCTTTGTATATATCTTTTCATATCCTACTCTAACAACATCAGGCACCAGTTCCGGCACTGTTCTACTGTTAATTGAACATTTCACAGTCCCACATGATGCGTTTCAGGCCTCCAGGCAATTATAATCCCTCATTACAGCAAGCTGGGCTTGGTTCAATTTCCTCACTCGGGAAAATTACTTAAAAATAATTCGAAATCTTTGTCCCTCCCCAACGTTGTTCTCAAATTGGCTTCAGGAGCAGAAGATGCTCCCTGCTTTTATGTCCAATTCTAAATCCATTTCAGGCAAGCCTTTGACTAACAATATCTCCTACACTGGAAGGCTTTTACACACAAACACACCACTCAGAACTTTCTGCACAGACAATATTCAACCCTTGCTTCCTGAGAAGTTTGAACACTTGCAATGTCGCATCCACCATTTAAAGTGGCTTCGGTATGAAAAGAAGGACCAGGGGAGACATGATAGCAGTCTTCCGATATCTCAGGGGTTGCCACAAAGAAGAGGGAGTCAAGCTATTCTCCAAAGATCAGAAGCAACCTGAGAAAATGCTATTTGACTATTTGCATATTGTCCTGTCCAGTCTATATTTGGAATCCTCTGGACACTGGAGGTGATATTTTGGTAAGAAAAATCACATGTACATATTCAAAGTGTCATCCAACATTCACCCCATTTGCTTGAGTCTACTGAACTACCGTGAAATCCAAGTATCTAATAGTATAAACACTTTTAAATGGTAAACCTAAGTGAACTATAAGAATGCATGACTTATTTATTTATTTATTAATTATTTATTTATTGGATTTGTATGCCGCCCCTAGTAGATGCTTGGAACAAACTTCCAGCAGACGTGGTTGGTAAATCCACAGGAACTGAATTTACACACGCCTGGGATAAACATATATCCATCCTAAGGAAATAGTATAAGGGCAGACTAGATGGACCATGAGGTCTTTTTCTGCTGTCAGTCTTCTATGTTTCTACATATGGGGATTATATTTTGTTGAAGCAAAAAGAGCCACTAATTGACTTTTTTTTAAAGCACAAATTCCAAGGAGGGGAATGAGCCAGCTCCATACTGCACATATGACACAATGGCAGCAGTTTTCAATGGCTTACAGATTCAAAACGAACATCAGTATTAGCCACAGTGGGGCAGTGGTTAGGGTGCGGTACTGCAGGCTACTTCTGCTGACTGCTGGCTGCTGGCTGCTTGAAATTGGCCAGTTTGAATCTCACCAGGCTCAAAGTTAACTCAGGCTTCCATCCTTCCAAGGTCGGTAAAATGAGGATAGGCTGACTCTGTAAAACCGCCTACAGAGGACTGTAAAGCACTCTGAAGCAATATATAAGTGCTATTGCCCATCCATCCATGAAGAAGCAGGCTGATTCTGCCCACTGCCAGCAGTTAAATTCTCACCAGCTCAAGGTTGACTCAGCCTTCCATCCTTCCGAAGTGGTAAAACAAGGATCTAAATTATTGGGGGCAATAGGCTGACTCTGTAAAATCGCTTAGAGATGGCTGCAAAGCACTTTGAAGCAATATATAAGTGCTATTGCCCATCCATCCATCCATGATGCACAGTGGTTAAAGTGCAGTATTGCAGGCTGACTTTGCCCACTGCCAGCAGTTCAATTCTCACCAGCTTAAGGTTGACTCAGCCTTCCATCCTTCTGAGGTTGATCAAATGAGGACCCAAGGTGTTGGGGGGTAATAGTCTGACTCTGTAAACTGCTTAGAGAGAGAGCTGGAAAGCATAGTGAAGTGGTACTGCTACTGCTATTTAGAAAAATCTATCTCCTTTCCCCTTTTCATCCTTTTTTCAATTCTGGCTACGTTTTGCTTTTTTTTTTTTTTTTAAGAAAATCCTTTGCGCTCCATCTGTCACATAGAAAGCAAGATAAAACAAACAAATGATCAATGTTGTATTTATTTTTGCCTTCCCAACTTGGATCTGCTTCAGAGGCTCCAGTCAGCCCGTAGTTCTCAGCCCCTGCCCAGCAGGCTAAGATATATTGGAAACTGGCTCAATGCAAGTCCAGGAGACACAGCAACTGTAATCTTCCTTGTCAACAGTCAAACAAGATAACATCTGGTGCTGCTCCACGAAAAACGTGGCTTGCCCTAATTCTACGTCCACTGGGATGTCCACCAGCTGCCCCAGGAAAGTTGGTGGAGCAGCTGTACAAACATAGAAACTATTTAAATTGTGAAAGAGGAGAGGGGAGGAAAAGAGAGGATGGGAATGGGTCGAACTGCAAATATTGTGGCAGATTTAAGGAGATAATTACCAGGGGGGGAAAGATGGGTAAAGCAGTTGTCCTTATCAATGCAATGAAAACAGCCCTCAGGTGTTTACATCTGGGAACGGGTGACAGATTCGTCTTTAATAATTTGTCCACTAGCTCATCCTTTGCATTTAATTTGGCTTGGGTTTTGTCTTCAGCTGCCCTTTATGCAAAACACCTATTTCCAAAACAACGTCAGGGAGAATTGTGTGGTTCTTAGTACTCTCTGAGCTTGGTGGTTATCTTGCAGATTTTAAATTACCCAACTAGATAACATCATCAGTGCAAGGAGGAGGAGGAGGAGGAGGAGGAGGAGGAGGAGGAGGAGGAGGAGGAAGAACATGTGCTTTCTGAGCTGAGTAGTTTTCTTGCAGACATTTCATCACCCACCTAGGTAACCTCATCAGTGCTACAGGGAGTGAGGGGATATGTGGAGAAAAGGAGGATAGTTGGGTCTTTGGTCCTCTCTGAGTTTGGTGGTTTTCTCGCAGATATTTAACTACTGAACTAGTCAATCATTAGTGGGAGGAGGAGGAGGAGTGCTTTCTGAGCTGGGTTGTTTTCTTGGAGACATTTCATTACCCAATGAGGTCACATCATCAGTGTAAGAAGGAATTGTAAGAGAGTCGCCCAGAAAGCAATGCACCACATTTTTTTTCTCAGACTATAGTAATGGCACAAGTGTGTAACTTTAGATATACATTATTTGAATTGTCAGGAGTGCGTGTGTAAATTTTGCGTTTCTTCAGACAGATAACGTAGCTGCAGCAGTGTTTTGAAACGGTGTCTGTAAGTGATGTACGGTACAAGCAGCGTGTCAACATTGAATTTCTCACTGCGGAGAAAGAAACTGTTGGGAACATTCACAAATGTTTGTGTGCAGTTTATGGAGAATCTGCAGTCGACAGAAGTACGGTTAGTCACAGAAGACATTTTGAGGATGACGAAGAGGTGATTCGCACAGTGCAGAAATGGCTTCGTGGCGAGAGCAAGGAGTGGTACTGCCAGGGCATACACACCCTTGTGTCTCGCTGGAGGAAGGCCACAGAACAGGATGGAGATTGCATGAAAAAATAGGGAATATAGAAGAAACATCCTTCTTTCTTGTGTGCAAGTTTCATTGTGTTCAATAAATAATTGTTGAAGAAAAAAAATGTGGTGCATTACTTTCTGTGCGACCTTCGTATATAAACACAGCACAAACCCCACTCCCTTCTAGGACTGGTGATGCTACCTAGTTGCCTACCCGGCAAGCAAACTATCAAGCTCAGAAAGCACCAGGTTCAACCCTGAGCCACAAACATATGCTTCTACCAGCATCGGTGAGAATGGTTGGTTATTGCCCCAAAGAAAGTTTAATAGGCTCAGTTATCTTCTGCCCTCCCATCTGTACGGCTATATAGTAATCCCCCGCAACTTCATGGTTCATCTTTCACGGATTCGCTACTTCACGGGTTTTCAAAGGGGGCTTAAATCCATTGAAAATTCATAAAAATCTTCTACAGTACTACTGTATATATATTTTAAAAAAAACTAAAATAAAACATTAAAATAAATAAATAAAAGAAACTGGTAGGATATCACATGTAGTTCCAGCTGAGAAACATTATAGAATGACTGTTTAATGCAAAGGGTGGGTTTTGAAAGTCCAAATACTCATTAAATACATTAAAAAAAATATCTTTCCTCTACTTCATGGAAATTCATTTTTCACAGGTGGTCTTGGAACACATCCCCCACGAAAAACGAGGGATCGCTGTACATTTATCGCCTTCTTTTGACTCATGTACGTATGTTGACATCACAGGCTGTGTTGTGGTTAGCTCTGGCCCAGCTCCTGCCCCAAGGACTGTGGATGTGGGGGAGACATCCACATGCTGCAGGCCTGTTTTGCCCCCTGTGGAATCTGCTGATGAAGGCTCCTCTGACCAAGAAGACATGAGTGACAGGGAGGAGGAGAGTGTGGCAGACAGCTCAGAAGGAGATCAATTATCTAGCTCCTCCTTGGATTCGGAACAAGAGTTAATGATACAGCCACGCATGCGGAGAGCGATGCATAGGCAGCAACAACTGAGAGATTATTATCAAAGAAAATGAGGCCACCTGTGGTTGGGTGGGGCTGTGGTAATTAGTGAGGCTGCTATAAAGAGCAGCCTGTGGGTTTGGCCATTGTGGAGGATTATCTGATCGTTTGTTGTGTTTCATGACTGCTTTGCTGACTTTGACTTTTTGTGTGCTGATTTTCCCCTGCTTTGAAACTAAACCAGAGCAAAGTGTGTTTCACTTTGTGAAAGAAGGACTGTGAATTGCCTCACAGCTGCAAGCTAAGTATCACAGGACTGATAAGGGACTTGTATAAATTACCAGTTTGTTTGGAGACAAGTGCTCTTTGCTATACCAAAAGAGGGCTTGGTTTAAGTGAATTTTCATTATAAAGAACATTGTTTTGAATTTTCAAACGTGTGTGTGTGTGAAATTTGTACCTGTGAATTTTTGGGAGGATTCTATCAGAGAGACCGACAGAACAGCCTGGAGCAACTTGATCGAGCCACGCATGTACTGGAAGGACGGCGGGGTGGGTGGGTGGGGTGGGATTCTGCTAGGGAAATTATGCAGGGGCGCGGAAGATTTCCATCAGAGCTGCCAATGAAATACCAATAAAACAGATTAATATCCTCTGGAAGAGGGGAGGAGGTGGGGCAGTCTTGCAATCGAGACATAATGGCTTTTTCAGAAGATGAAAAACACGAGGGACCAAGTGAGATGGCGCCAAGAATGAGAATGATCTTTGAAACAACACTCTTAAAGATGGTTCTAAAACTGTGGGGAAGGGAAGCAACTTTTAATGGTTGGGCGGCAGGCTGAGCTGCCAAGGAGAATCTGAAATGTTAGCTTATTCCGGCCGGGAAAGCATAGAAGAAATGCCTTTCTTTGCTTCAATTGAGCCTAACAGATTAACAGAGGTGGAAGGGACTTTGTAGGTCATCAAGACCAGGGGTAGGCAAAGTTGGCTCTTCTATGACATGTGGATTTCAACTCCCAGAATTTCTGAGCTAGCATGATTGGCTGAGGAATTCTGGGTGTTGAAGTCCACAAGTCATAGAAGAGCCAACTTTGCCTACCCCTGATCTAGACCAACCCTCTGCCCAAGCAGGAGACCCTATAACAGTGATGGCGAACCTATGGAACGGGTGCCACAGGTGGCATGCAGAGCCATATCTGCTGGCACATGAGCCATTGCCCTAGCTCAGCTCCAATGTGCAAGTGTGTGCCAGTCAAGTGATTTTTGGCTCACACAGGGGCTCTGGGAGGGCATTTTTGGCTTACAGAGAGCCCCCAGGAGGATGGGGGAGGATATTTTTACCCTTCCCTGGCTCCAGGTAAGCCTTTGGAGCTTGGGGAGGGTGAAACACGAGCCTACTGGGCCCACCAGAAATTGGGAAACAAGCCATTTCTGACCTCCAGAGGGCCTCCGGGGAGCAGGAGAAGCTGTTTTCGCCCTCCCTGAGCATTGAAATATGGGTGTGAGCACATGTACATGCACAATACTGCATGCCCATGCTCTTCTGGCACCCGGGGAGTCACTTATTGGAAATAGTATAGATTCTCCCTCTTGAGTAGGGGGCTGGACTAGAAGACCCCCAAGGTCCCTTCCAGCTGTTCTCTTTTCCTTTCCTTTCCTCCCCTCTCCTCTCCTCTCCCCTTCCCTTCCCCTCAATTCCATTCCATTCCATCTCTCCTCTCCTCTCCTCCCCTCCCCTCTCCTCATTAACTGGGGCGAGGTCCAGAATGCACCCACTTAAAACATTGGATTAACAATATAGGTTTCTGCTCATTGCTTTGCTGAAAATGATGGGACACGTTTTTAAGAAAATGTCTACGTGCTTTGAGAAAACCAACATGCCTGGAATCCTTTCACTCCAGAAGGCCAGGGAAAAAAAGCATCAATTTTCCCTACGATCAGTGGCAGAAAATGTACCAGCAGAATGGGGGGAATCCAATGAAAAATGTAAAGCCTTCTGAAGCTCGATTCCTATGTGGAAGGAGAAAATTGAATTTGCTCGGGTCTCCACGAGGTTGCGCTTGATCGACATTGCAAGGAGGGGTCAGGTAAGGTCATGGAAACTCGAGAAATATTGGAAGCAGGGAGCAATAAAGAGAAGCAATGGTTTATGGGAACTCCTTCCATCTTCCATCATCAAAAGCTAGTCTCTCCATTGTCTGGCAAGTGGAAAAATCACTTGAGATTAGACTTTTTAAATTTTTATCCAGAGGGAAAATGTGTAAGACAGATTCCTGCTGAGCTAAAGGCCATGGAAGGGTATTGCCAAATCATTTGAAAAACAGAAAGGGCTTGGCCAGAAGTTTCTTTGAGGGCTTTTTTTTTTTATGGCTCATGGGTTTGCTGCATTATATGAATTTGATGTGCTTCTCCTCCTCCTCTTTTCTAGCTCTCTCTGTTTCTCCATCTGAAAAAAAGTTTTGCAAGAAATGTCCAAAGGTGCTTTTTTTCCCCAGAGGCAACTAGACTTAGTTTTTTTTTCTTTGAAGATGTTTCCGCTTCTTATCTAAGAAGCTTTTTCAGCTATAGATTCTAAATTCAGCTGAATTTAGGCTGCATCAATAAAGGGAAAGAATCAAGATCACATGTAGTGTTAATATCACTATATAATGCCTTGGTAAGGCCACACTTGGAAGACTGCCTTCAGTTTTGGTCGCCACGATGTAAAAAGGATGTTGAGACTCTAGAAAGAGTGCAGAGAAGAGAAACAAAGATGATTAAGGGACTGGAGGCTCAAACATATGAAGAATGGTCGCAAGAACTGGGCATGTTTAATGAAAAGAAGGACCAGAGGAGACCTGATAGCAGTCTTCCAATATCTCAGGGGTTGCCATAAAGAAGAGGGAGTCAAGCTATTCTCCAAAGCACCTGAGGGTAGAACAAGAAGCAATGGGTAGAAACTAAATAAGGAGAGAAGCAACTTAGAACTAAGGATAAATTTCCTGACAGTTAGAGTAGTTAATCAGAGGAATAGCTTGCCTCCAGAAGTTGTGAATGCTCCAACACTGGAAGATTTAAATAAGTGATTGGACAACCATTTGTCCAAAATGGCATTGAGTTTCCTGCTTAAGCAGGGGGTTGGACTAGAAGACCTCCAAGGTCCCTTCCAATTCTCTTATTCTGAAACCAATGGAGGTGATGTGTTTGCAGATCCATTTGGAGATCTTTAAATCTATGTAGAGTCCTGGCTGACATCCAGCCTCGAAAAGGTCCACATTCTCCTTTTAATTGGAATATTTTCATGGGTCAGCTGTGCAATTTTTGGCCCCATCGGTATCGATTAACAATTGCAATCCAAAGGAGTTATTACTCAGGGAGTTCATAAATAAAAGGGTAGGGTAGAAATAGCAGAAATAAACACCCAAGGCAGGAGTTGCTAAGGCATGCAAAAATAAAGGATGCTTTTGTGCTGCAAATTAGCCAAGGGTTCAACGTTGGAGCCCTTTGCAAATGCCAAGGTGGAAAACGGTTAAAAAAAAATATTTTCAAATGTCACGATTAAAATATCAACACACTGTTTAAACCAAAGAATCGGTTCTCCCAAATGTGGAGACAATGACCCCATTTATATCATTTTTTTTTTAAAAAAGGGACAACATAAATTATGGATCAGAGGTGTTGTAAGTACGTATTGGTCTACAGGATAACATGTCTTTAATACAAAAAAACACCAAATGTTTTTTGGAGCAACAGCGGAAGAGAACAAACCAGCTTTTTGTCCATAATTCTTGGTGGTACCTGGTCGGTCACTATTTATTTTATTTATTTTTTTGATTGTTTTTTATGCTGCCCTTCTCCTTAGACTCAGGGCAGCTTACAACATGTTACTAGATGCTTGGAACAAACTTCCAGCAGATGTGGTTGGTAAATCCACAGTAACTGAATTTAAACATGCCTGGGACAAACATATATCCACCCTAAGATAAAATACAAGAAATAGTATAAGGGCAGACTAGATGGACCATGAGGTCTTTTTCTGCCGTCGATCTTCTATGTTTCTATATTAGCAATAGCACTTTTTAAAAACAGCTAGCATATTGCCCCCACAATCCGGGTCCTCATTTTACCCACCTCGAAAGGATGGAAGGCTGAGTCAACCTTGAGCCAGAGATGAGATTTGAACCGCTGACCTGCAGAGCTAGCAGTCAGCTTTAGTGGACTGCAGTACTGCATTCTACCTGCTGTGCCACCTCGGCTCATGTGACACCCAGTGTTGGACAGGCCGCTGATGTTTCTTCATTGACTTATCAGACATATGTGGATTAGATATGAATAACTCGAATGAAACAGAAATATCCTTTACTGAAACTGTTGGGTAAGAAAACAAGCATGCCTATACATACTGTACGTAGAAGAAGCCCTTATGTAGAATAGAATAGAATGGAATGGAATGGAACGGAATGGAATAGAGAATGAAATGAAATAGAACACAGAATTATAGAATAGAATTTTAGAATAGAACAGAACAGGATATGGAAGGGAATATAGAATAGATCAGAGTTGTCTTGATGGCTGCTACAAATAGGCATATTGGAACACAGAATGGAATGGAATGCAAAATGGAGTGGAGTGGAATGGAGTAGAGTGGAGTAGAGTAGAGTAGAGTAGAGTAGAGTAATAATTAATAGAATAGAATAGAACAGAACAGAATAGGTGATTGAATGGAATGGAATGGAATGGAATGGAATAGACTAGACTAGAATAGAATAGAATAGAATAGAATCTCCTTGCATATTTTAACTGTTTGATGTCACAATATTGTTACAGTTTGTGATACTGAAGAATGTTCTTACCAATCTTTTTCTGGCCGTATCCCCAAATTGGCCAAGTTGATATGATGGAATGTTATCTGGAGTCGGAGGCTTTTTTTTCCCCCAGAGGACAAAGAGACAACATAACTTGGAATTTTTGGTAGGCAGGGGAAAAAAAAGGTTCCGTAGAAATGCATAGAATACAGTAGAGATGTGAGGATAGTTGCTTTAATCTGGCAAGGTTCTGTCTATAGGCAGAATAAAGAACTATCCACAAGTAAGTCCACATGTTGTTCTTGAGAGATTAGGCTGCTTAGAAAACATGGTTAAGTCGTGTTTTTAGAGAAGCCACATCCTTACTCCAAAGAGTAGACAAGTTCTTACCATCAGCAATGAAGTGCTCAGGGACATGAAGGGTCACTTTGACCGTGAGTGGACAGGAGATCTGGGTGCCACAGACCATAGCCAGGATGCAAGAGCTCACAGCAACTAAGGTGAGGGCTGTCTTGTTCACTGGGCTTTTGAGGGAACCTGGAGAAGAGAAACAAACATACAAGACACATTATAAAAAGGAGGTTCTCTTTCTTTAAAAAAAAACAATATTGGGTTATTTTAAAACAACCCAAAAAATCATATACAAAAAATGGACAAAACAAAATAATACAACACAAAAGACACTACAGTTATAGTACAGTGACTTATATCAGCAACAATTTCACGCTTATATAATCCTTTTCATCTACATACTTGTCATTATTTTCATTTACTTATTTAATATTCTTTAATATAAATGTCTCACTTTAACAGAGTCGACAATCGTCATATTCACAATACAAAGTTAGTTATTTACTGATTTATTTTGGTTTCTCTTTTCAAGCCAATCATATAGTTTGTTCCAAATTTCCTAGAGTTCCGAGGCCCTCATCTCAAAAAAAAAAACCCCCCCACACACACTTTCATTCAATTGTGTCCAATTCTCCGAGGCTGCGTTGACCAGTTCCTCCAGTTTTCTTGCAAAGTTTTTGTCATTGCCTCCTTCCTGAGGTTGAGAGAAAGGGACTGGGTCCAAGATCCACTAGCTGGCTAACATGGGACTAGGACTCATGGTCTCCTGGTTTCTAGCCTGAGGTCACAACCTCTACGTCACTGGTTACTTTCGAAGACTTACGGAATTATTGAGTCTGTCATCTGCACCTCTATAACTGTCTGGTTTGGTTCTGCAACCCAACAAGACCAACACAGACTTCAGAGGATCATCAGAACTGCAGAACAAAACAATAGCTGCCAACCTGTCTTCCATTCAGGACCTGTATACTGCACGAATCAAAAAGAGGGCTGTGAAAATATATTTATTGATCCCCTCACATGCTGTACATAAATTGTTTCAACTCCTACCGTCAAAACCATGCACACCAGAACGACTAAACACAAGAACACCCCGAATGCCATCACTCTGCTAAAGAAATAATTCTATCAACACTGTCAAACTATTTACTAAAGCTGCGCTACTATTAATCTTCTCATCGTTCCCATCACCCATCTCCTCTCACAAAGGACTGTATAACTGTAACTTTGTGGCTTATATCCTTACGATTCATATTGACTGGTTCCTAATATGATTGGATTGGTTATTTGTACCCAGACTACCATTATTTATTAATTTAACTTCTATGCCACCAAATCCCATGGACTCAATACCTACAATTAGGTATTGTACCTTATGATTCTTGATTAACTTATATTTGTTTAATGTACACTGAGAGCATATGCACCAAGACAAATTCCTTGGGTGTCCAATCCCACTTGATCAATAGAATTCTATTCTATTCTATTCTATTAGTAGGATGCTTGGCTGCATAGCTAGAGGTATAACAAGCAGGAAGAGGGAGATTGTGATCCCCTTATATAGAGCACTGGTGAGACCACATTTGGAATACTGTGTTCAGTTCTGGAGACCTCACCTACAAAAAGATATTGACAAAATTGAACGGGTCCAAAGACGGGCTACAAGAATGGTCGAAGGTCTTAAGCATAAAACGTATCAGGAAGAGTAGTAGATCCTTGGAACAAACTTCCAGCAGACGTGGTTGGTAAATCCACAGTAACTGAATTTAAACATGCCTGGGATAAACATATATCCATCCTAAGATAAAAATACAGGAAATAGTATAAGGGCAGACAAGATGGACCATGAGGTCTTTTTCTGCCGTCAGTCTTCTATGTTTCTACGTTTCTACGTTTCTACGTTTCTACGTTTCTACGTTTCTACGTTTCTATTCTATTCTATTCTACTCTACTCTACTCTACTCTGAGGTTGAGAGACAGGGACTGGCCAAAGATCAACTAGCTGGCTAACATGGGGCTAAAACTCACAGGGCCCTGGTTTTTAGCCTGATGTCACAACCAATACATCAAACCGGCTATGTTTCAAAGACATGCAGAATATGAAAAGATTCAAGGTTTTACAATAATTAAATCGCCTTCAGAATAAAACTAAAACCCCATCTGTATTAGCTTGTATGACTAACTCTGGGACAGTGGACTGGATTTGCAGTCCAAGACGCCGATGACCCCATGTTACCACTGTGTTAGAAATGAAAGGTTTAATATCTTTCAGTGCGACATCTTATCAACGGATACCAGAGGTACTTAAATGCAGACACACACGACTCCCATGTTGCATTTTGAGTCAAAGAAAATCCAGCAAAAGGTCTGATTTTTTTTTTTTAAATCCAGTTTCCAAGCAAAAAGAAAAGGCCAGATCTGGGTACGTAGAAATAATAATTTGTTCTCAGTCATAAGCACGGAGAGAAGAAAGGGCTTAGGGAACCGAATCCCAGCTATCAATTCATCTGCAATGAGGGATTGGGTGTAATTCAGGGATTCCAGGAGATTGACAGAGTTGAACTTCCAGCCGAAAGATGGAGGACTTTGTTCTTGTCTCGCTGAATTCAGACGGATGGATCAGTTGATCCTGGTAATAAGTGAGGAAAAAGATTGAGGTGTGACCCAGAATCTCCCAAAGGTGTTTTTCAAACTGGGCTTTCTTTGTGCCTTTGGGACAAGCGTGATCTGAATGACTGAGAATCTTCCTACAGAGTCAACACAGAATGTTGGGTTTGTGTCAAAGACACATCTTTAAAAGTTCCTGTTCAAGTATCTGACTCTTGCATCAACAGAGGAATAGAATCAAGGTCATGTGAAGGGTTGATACCACGTTATAAGGTCTTGGTAAGGCCACACTTGGAATTCTGCATTACGTTTTGATCGCCACAATGTAAAAAATAAATAAAGAGTGGAGAGAAAAGTGACAAAGATGATGAGGTGACTGGAGACTAAAACATATGAAGGATGGTTGCAGGAACTGGGTAAGTCCAGTTTAATGAAAAGAAGGACCAGGGGTGACATGATAGCAGCCTTCCAATATCTCAGGGGTTGCCCCCAAAGAAGAGGGAGTCAAGCTATTCTCCAAAGCACCTGAGGCTAGAACCAGAAGAAACGGATGGAAACTGTTAGTACAGGGTACATGGTGGTTAGGGATTGCCATTGTAAACTGCACACTGTAAACTTATCCTTTACTTTACTTTTGCCTGAGACGGGGGAGTTGTGTTTAAGCTTCGTGCTTGTATAAGCTTTGTGCTTTTATCTATATTGTATTTTGCTTTGTGCTCTAATCTTGTAATTGCTTCAGTGCGTATTATTCTGTATTTGCTTCGTGCTTATTCTGGATTGTTTATATTTTGTTTATATGTAAATAATACTTATTTAACTAAGTCTGTGTCTTGGCTTTATCACACATCCACGCTCTGTTAAAATTCTCTGCTCGGTGTTGTCGAAGGTTTCAAGCCTAGCTAACCAAGACAAGCCAACAGAAACTAATCAAGGAGAGAAGCAGCCTAGAACTAAGAACAGTTAGAACAATTAATCCGTGGAACAGCTTGCCTCCATTAGTTGTGAATGCTCCAACCCTGGAGGTTTTTAAGAAGAGATTGGACAACCATTTGTCAAAAATGGTAAAGAGATTTCTGCCTGAATAGTGGGTTGGACTAGAAGTCATCCAAGATCCTTTCCAAGTCTTCTATTCTATTCTATTCTATTCTATTCTAATTCTATTCTATTCTATTCTTCTACTCTACTCTACTCTGCTCCGTATTCTATTCTGTTCTGTTCTATTCTATTATAATCTATTCTATTCTATTCTATTCTATTCTATTCTATTCTATTCTTCTACTCTACTCTGCTTCGTATTCTATTCTATTCTATTCCATTCCATTCTATTCTATTCTATTCTAAGCTTGGTTTTGTTTGGAAGCCTGTTGGCTTTCTGATTCCCCCCCCCCCCCCAGCCATCTGGCCACCAATAAAATCCCTCTCCACTCGATGGTCTGCAGAAGATAAAGACCAGATTGTCTTTATGATGAACCGGAAGTCCACATAGGAGTGTGCCTCTCTTCCCTTAAGTTACATTGACCTGCTCTGTCAGAAGGACTCCAACCTATGAAAAAAAGGGAGAAAAAGGGAAGCAACTTCCTAAAGAGATGCCATTCTTCCCTACCTTTCCAAGAATTCAGCTGTCATCGTCAGTATAGCCTGCTGCATCCCAAACATTTATGGCGCATTAGTTTATCTCAACAAAGGAAGCTCGGTGTAGCAAATCAGAAAAGTGCAATTTCCTAAATTCCAAGGGAACCATCTCTCTCTTTTTATCTCCATCCAAGGCTAGACTGAGCATTTCTCACACGCAACCACAACAAAAGACGTGATGGACATTGGTCGCTTGAAAGATGAAAGTCAACTGGCATTTTAGAACAAAGTTTAGCAGGAGTTGACGCAGTAGGTGAGCACATATTCACCACCTCCTCCTCCTCAAAGTCATTTGTTAGTCACAGAAAACCTTTTCATCTTTCAAAGTGGTAGACACAAAGGGTCTGTAGGCAAGTGTGGGCTGACTTTTTTTTTTACACAGCATGAAAACTATGATAGGATGAGGAAAGTGTCATCCCTGAGCAGCCCAAATATTGGAGACGGTTCTTGCTCTTTTAGTGGACGTTGGAGCATTAAGATGGCCAGAAACAAAACCATTTGGAACTGGCCCTCCTGTTAAGTCTCTATGAAACTGAAGAAACAAGGATTTTGCAAACAAAAAATAATAATAATGTCTAGTTCCCAGGGCTTTCTCTAGATGGATAGATCTCCTTGTAAGCAATGCATAGGCTGTGTTTGTGTTTAGACAAATGCAGATTTTTATTTTCAGGGATGTGCATATGTAAGCCTCTGGAATGTTTATCTTGACTTCTTTATAGTCCTCATTTTCCCCTATGATTCTAAGCGGTTCTAAACCCATAAATGTTCTGTGCGTTCAAAATTGAGAAGTCTTACAATGATTAGAGGTAGGTAGGTAGGTAGGTAGGTGGGTGGGTGGGTGGGTGGGTGGATTGGTAGGTGGGTGGCTGGGTGGGTAGGTGGGTGGGTGGGTGGGTGGGTGGATGGATGGAACGATCGATCGATCGATAGCTAGATAGGTAGCTAGATAGCTAGATAGCTAGATAGCTAGATAGCTAGATAGATAGGTAGGTAGGTAGGTAGATAGAATTAGAGAGAGAGAGAGATAGAATTAGATAGATAGATAGATAGATAGATAGAATTAGAGAGAGAGAGATAGAATTAGAGAGAGATAGACATAGAATTAGATAGATAGATAGAATTAGAGAGAGAGAGAATTAGATAGATAGGTAGGTAGGTAGGTAGGTAGACAGACAGACAGACAGACAGACAGACAGACACAGACAGACAGACAGACAGACAAAGAAACAGACAGGCAGATATAATAGATAGATGATTTAGATCTATTTATCTAAATAGACAAACATAAGATAGATCAGCGTTTCCCAACCGGTGTGCCGCGGCACACCGGTGTGCCGCGAGACATGGCCAGGTGTGCCGCCAAGCTCCGGCTGGGCGGGGCGCTGCCAGTACTTCGGTCCTGGGGCTCCCGCTCGCAGCTGTCCCCCGGCTCCTGCTCGATGCCGCGGTTTTCGGCACTCTCCTGCTGGGCGCCAAAGAAGGAAGGCGGGAAAAAGGAGCCTTTTTCCCGCCTTCCTTCTTTGGAGCCCAGCAGGAGAGCGCTGAAAACCGCGGCATCGAGCAGGAGCCGGGGGACAGCTGCGAGCGGGAGCCCCAGGACGGAAATACTGGCAGCGCCCCGCCCAGCTGGAGCTTTTCTGGCATCCACGGCAAGTGTCCTTTTTGGCCCGGCGGGAGGGCACTGGCGTTGGGAGCGGGGGGGGGCGGCCGCAGCGGCCGCAGGCAGTCGCGGGGAGATGTCGGCGGCGAGAGGGAGCTCTCTCTCTCTCTCAGCTGACTGCAAGCGGGAGCCCTGACGGTGGCGGTTGGACATGCGGCAAGTGTCCTTTGTGGCCCGGCGGGAGGGCACTGGCGATGGGAGCGGGGGGTGGGTGGCCGCAGCGGCCGCAGGCAGTCGTAGGGAGATGGCGGCGGCGAGAGGGAGCTCTCTCTCTCTCTCAGCTGACTGCAAGCGGGAGCCCTGACGGTGGCGGTTGGACGTGCTGCTGGCGCTGCGGGCCTGGCATATACGGTGTCCAGCAGCACGTCCAGCTGCCGCCGTCAGGGCTCCCGCTTGCAGTCAGCTGAGAGAGAGAGAGAAAGAAAGAAAGAGAGACATAGCAAGAGAGACAGAGAGAGAGAAAGAGAGAGAAAGAAAGAGAGATAGCAAGAGAGGCAAAGAGAAAGAGACATATAGCAAGACAGTGAAAGAGAGAGAGAGAGCAAGAGAGAGAGAGAAAAGCAAGAAAGAGATAGCAAGAGAGACAGAGAGAGAGAGAGCAAGGGAGAGAGAAAGACATAGAGGAAGGGAAGGAGGGAGAGAGAAAGAGAGAAAAAAAGAGAGGAAGAAAGAAAGAAAGGGATGGAGAGAGAGAAAGAAGGGAAGGAAGAAAAAGAGAGAAAGAGGGAGAAATAGAGCGAAAGGGAGGAAGAGAGAGGGTTTTTTTGTCCAAACTTTTCTTTAGCCCCCCCCGCCCCGCCCCCCTTCAGTGTTCCCCAGGATTTTGAAAATATGAATAATGTGCCGCGGCTCAAAAAAGGTTGGGAAACACTGAGATAGATGATAGAAAGACAGACAGACAGACAGACAGACAGACAGACAGACAGACAGACAGACTGGTGCCTGGGACTATCAATAGAGCATCTGGACAGGGATATGCAAATCTAGAACCTACTTAAATCCCAAGCTAAGTTTTATAGCTTTAGGAGATGTTTATACGAGGAAGCAACAACTTTAAATTCAGAAGAATTCTGAGCAGTCGAAAATAAGGCCAAAAGGGAGAACTCTCTGTGTGTGTTTTGGGTGTATTTCTGTGTGTATGTGTGTATGAAGAAACAGAAAAACTGGAGGATCCAAATAAGGCAGCCTTCAGGCAAGAAGTCTGATTTGAAAGTACGGAAGACTGACAGGAAGACAGAACCCCAAAAAATATATATCCTAAAATCCCGCAAAACATGCTTTTTTTTTTTTTGATTGCATCCAAGCAACCTCCCATAACCAAGTCAATTAATTGCTGCTTAATTGGGCCTTAAAGGCTTGAGAGAGAGAGCAACCTCTCTAGAGGTAGCTTCCGAAGAATGCTTTTTCCAAATTAATAGACCCCTGATTTCTGCCCTACATTTATGTTGGCCTTAATTCAAGATGTTTCCATTTGAGAAGTTAAGGAGAATAAGAGCAATTTCCTGACAGTCGGGTGGGTGTGGCTAGGCGGTCATGTGACTGGGTGGGCATGGTCAACCAGATGTCACTCATCTTGAGGAGCGCCTGACCAGCCTCTACTTTTTATTTTTATTTATTTTTTTATTTTGTCCAATACACAAAGAGGGTTTTAGTGGGTATATATCTATATATACATAATAAAATACATGATGGAGGTTATAGAGGAGATACTCATAGTAAAATATATCTAAGAAAGAATAGAAAAGAAGATGAAGTAATAGAACATATCAATGAAAGAATAGAAGAAGAAATATAGGAATAGAAGAAAGGTATAGGAGATATAGGAGAGCAATAGGACAGGGGACGGAAGGCACTCTACTGCACTTGTACTTGCCCCTCCTCGCCTGCCCTCTCACATTCCTTAGCGCCCCTGTTAGAATGTCTAGGTAATATAATAAACTTTCAACAAACTTTAAGTAGAGTTAATGTAGCAATGAGGGTTAGTCATTCAACGAATCAGACTTAGTACAAAATAGAACAATATTATTATATACAGATAGGCTAAAAACAATAGTAGTTACGCAGTCCAATATCATACACATATCATCCTAATAATGGTTTACAAACCAGATTATCGCACACAGCAAATATACACACAGCAAATGTAAATCTCTCCAGTACAAACTCCCCCAAGAGGAACATCGTTGGCTCCCTCTTGTGGCCAACCAGCACATGTCTCTTAAAGGTACAGTTTTAAACTTACATTGTTAGCCTATGTATTGCAACACCCAACATATTTACCTACAGCAGTGTTTCCCAACCTTGGCAACTTGAAGATATCTGGACTTCAACTCCCAGAATTCTTCAGCCAGTGAATGTTGTCTGGGGAATTCTGGGAGTTGAAGTCCAGATATCTTCAAGTTGCCAAGGTTGGGAAACACTGACATACAGTATATCAACAGTTCCAATAGGAAGCACTAAGCAGCCACCAGGAGAAAGAATTGGCTAAACAGATGGCTTAGTTCAAATCTGACCTAGAAGGAGGCTCAGCAGAAACTCCTCACTGAGGACTAGGAGCATAGGCTTTCCGAGCAGAGGCTCCGCACGCCACCTGTGGCACACGTGCCATAGGTTTGCCATCACAGATTTACGGTCTCCTGCTTGAGCAGGGGGTTGGACTAGATGACCTCTAAGGTCCCTTCCAACTCTATTTTCTCATGCAATCTTGGCCCAAAAGTATTTTTGATCAAGAGGTGGGGGGGCGAGGGGGGGGTAGAGAATGAAACATAAAAGGAAACCAACGTGGCTATGGTAAAGCATCGGAAGGAAAATAGAGGGCAAAATAATCAAAACTGACCAAGCCCCATGTTGTAAATCTTCCTCTTTTTTTTCTTTCTCATATGGAAGACAAAACGTTACAACCTGCTTGGTGCCTTAAATCTGTTGGTCTGTCCGTGGAAAAAAAAAAAGATGTGCTTTGCTCCTTTTAGGGAGATCTCCGTCTCTCTACTCTGCCCGTTTTGTATTTTAAAAAAATGTTCTCAGAGCTGAAGGAATATCATATTTTCTCTCTCTTTTATTTTTTTCCTGGGCAAGTAACCCAATTCTGTCTTCTTGCTATTATCAAGCCTCAAGAGTTTACGACAGGAAAGTAGCCTTGATTGGCGTGATTTAGCCCTCTGCTTTATGTTTGATGTAAATGGCATACGGTGGGGGAGCCAAATCTATAAATATTTTAAATAAACAAGATAAATGGCAATAGCTTTTGTTATTCATGGCTGGCCTCTGGCAGTAATAAATGCCTATCATAATATTCTCCTCCGTTCCCGAAGCGGAGCGCACGCTTCGGGCATTTGAAATTCTGGAGGACCCTCGGGCGATTTTGAAAGGATTCAATCAGGAACAAGGAATGCGATTTTGTCCCTCCAAGATATTGGTTTTGTAAGGGAAATATATATCACTCCTTCATTTCGGTGGCCGATCATATTTTCTAACAAATAATCTGGAATACAGTATATATTTTTCCCTCTCTCCTGAGAAGAAGAATGGGATTAAATTTACAGGGCATTGTAATTTTAAAAAAAGGCCTTGAAAAGAGGATACACCATACAATCATGCATGGGATAGAAAAGGTGGATAGAGAAAAATCATTTTCTCTATCACACAATACTAGAACAAGGGGGCCCTCCCTAAAGCTCATGGGTAAGAAAGTGAGGACAAATCAAGGGAAATATTTCTTCACCCAGAGGGTCCTTGGTTGATGGAATTCAAATAATAATAATAATAATAATAATAATAATAATAATAATAATAATAATAATAATAATAATAATAATAATTATTATTATTATTATTATTATTATTATTATTATTATTATTATTATTATTTATTAGATTTGTATGCCGCCCCTCTCTGAAGACTCGGGGTGGCTCACAACAATAATAAAAAACAATATTATAGTGAAACAAATCTAATATTAAAAAAGAAGCATATAAAACCATATACATACATACCAAACAAAATATAAAAAGCCTGGGGGAAAGGTGACTCAACTCTCCCATGCCAGACTCGGGGCGGCTAACAACAATGGTAAAACAACATGTAACAATCCAATTTAATAAAACAACTAAAAACCCTTATTATAAAAAACCAAACATACACACAAACATACCATGCATAACTTGTAATGGCCTAGGGGAAGGAATATCCTAACTCCCCCATGCCTGGCGACAAAGGTGGGTCTTGAGTAATTTGCGAAAGACAAGGAGGGTGGGGGCCGTTCTAATCTCTGGGGGGAGTTGATTCCAGAGGGCCAGGGCCACCACAGAGAAGGCTCTTCCCCTGGGGCCCGCTAAACGACATTGTTTGGTCGACAGGACCTGGAGAAGGCCAACTCTGTGGGACCTTATCGGCCGCTGGGATTCGTTCGATAGAAGGCACGAAGATGGAACTCACCACCACTTGGTGACTGGCCCACAGTTAGGTTTTCATGCCTAAGGCAAGACTAGAACTCACAGTCTCCTAGCGATGGGTAAAAAGTCACTCAATTACCTTTTGTGCCTAAGGGGGAACTAGAACTCGCCGTCACCTGGAAATTGGCCCATAGTTGTCCAGTTGATTTTCATGCCTAAGGCAGGACTAGAATTCACAGTCTCCTAGCAATTGGTCCGAAGTCACTCAATCATCTCTTGTGCCCAAGGTGGAACTAGAACTCGCTGTCACCTGGTGATTGGCCCAGAGACGCCCGTTCGGTTTTCATGCCTAAGGCTAAGATATGCCAAGATGCAAAAACATTGACAATCCCACAATACAAAAAGAAAAAAGAAAAAAAAAAGAGGGGGAGGATGGTTAAAAACGTCAGAATTAGCAAAATTGCTAAATTGACAATTGACCTGTTTAATCAGAGAGAAAACAAGCAGCTTTTGGAGAGAGAGAGGGAGGGGGGGAAACAGAGTAAAATTGTTATTGTGACACCTACGAACGGTACATTCTTTTCAAAAATAATTATGGGTAAGGCAAGGAACGAAATTAAGAAGGGCACATGAAGATGGGAGAAATTAAAACTGTCAGCGCGAAGGGAGAATTTCTGTGGTTAAAAAAAAAATGAGTGTTTTGCCTCGGATGGTGTTTTTGTTTCGAACAATGCTTGTTTTGACACCTGAGGTATCATTCAAGCAATGGGGGAGGATGGGGGAAGGAGATATATCTAATTTCTACGATGAGGGGTGGGGGGGGGAAACACCGGTTAAGTATAAAATGTTACAAGAATGCAAAGGAAAGAGACAGATTTTTATAGACACATAGAAGACTGACGGCAGAAAAAGACCTCCTGGGCCATCTAGTCTGCCCTTATGCTATTTCCTGTATTTTATCTTAGGATGGATCTATGTTTATCCCAGGCATGTTTAAATTCATTTCCTGGGGATTTACCAAACACGTCTGCTGGAACTTTGTTCCAAGCATCTACTACTCTTTCAGTCAAATAATATTTTCTCGCGTTGCTTCTGATCTTTCCAACAACTAACCTCAGATTGTGCCCCCTTGTTCTTGGGCTCACTTTCCTATTAAAAACACTTCCCTCCAGAACCTTATTTAACCCTTTAACCTATTTAAATGTTTTGATCGTGTCCCCCCTTTCCCTTCTGTCCTCCAGATTATACAGATGGAGTTCATGAAGTCTTTCCTGATACGTTTTATGCTTAAGACCTTCCACCATTCTTGTAGTCCGTCTTTGGACCCGTTCAATTTTATCAATCTCTTTTTGTAGGTGAGGTCTCCAGAACTGAACACAGTATTCCAAATGTGGTCTCACCAGCGCTCTATACAGCGGAATCACTATTTATTTATTTATTTATTTGTTTGTTTGTTTGTTTGTTTGTTTGTTTGTTTGTTCATTCATTCATTCATTCGATTTTTATGTCGCCTTTCTTCTTAGACTCACAACACGTTAGCAATAGCACTTTTTAACAGAGCCAGCCTATTGCCCCCACCAATCAGGGTCCTCATTTTACCCACCTCGGAAGGATGGAAGGCTGAGTCAACCTTGAGCCGGTGATGAGATTTGAACAGCTGACCTTCAGATCTACAGTCAGCTTCAGTGGCCTGCAGTACAGCACTCTACCTGCTGCGCCACCCTGGCTCTTCCTTCTTCCTACTTCCTCTTCCTACTTGTTATACCTCTAGCTATGCAGCCTTTCCTTTAATCTGCTCTGTCCTATATTCGTCTGAATTCATTCTGATCACAGTTAGTCCTCGACTTAGTGGCCGTTCACTTAGCAATCATTCTAAACTATGGTCAGAAAAAAAGTGAGTTTTTCACACTTACATCCATCGTGGCCTCCCCGTGATCCAAAATCAGATTGTTTGGCAATGGGCTTGTGTTTATGATGGTTGCAATATCAAGTCATCCCCTTTTGTGAAGCTTTTGACAAGCAAAATCCAACTGGAAAGCCGGATTCGTGTCAGGGTTCCAAACAGCATTGGAAATTCAATCAGAGTCCAAGGCCTGGCATTCCTCAAAGTTCCAGAGGTAGCACTATACTTCCTTTTCCCATATAAGTATTCTTGTCTTTTTCTTAGTCTTCTAAAGCGAGCATCTAACAAAGGCTCATGGTCTTCCTCCTCCTCCTCCTCTAAGTCAGACTCTACTGTCATTGGCATATCTGCCACCTCTGGTGGTCCTTCGGGTTCATCCAGGTCTGTTTCTCCTTCACTCTCACTCTCTGCATCAGCTTTCAACCCCACTGGCCCAGGGTACCAAGATGGGTCTGGCTCATCCTCCTTAGAATCTATCATTACCAGAGTTGGTCGAGGAACACTCACAGCAGCAACCCAAATACTACCCATATGGCTATGAAAACTTTCTGTAAAATTATTTAATGGTGGTGGTAGTGGTGGGTTTATGCTGATGTGTTGGACCTCAGCTGGAATATTTGTCATAGCAGACCTTCAGCTGACGGTAATTATGGGACTAGAAGGCCAGTGTTGCAGAATTAACTAGCTCGATGGGGAGTTTGAGACAGCCTCCCCTGTGACCGACAGGTAGCGTTTGGCATAGGCTTGAGTGATGATCAAAGTCTCCAGCTTCTGAAATATATTCCTGAGTGTCGGCTGATGAATCTCGTTTTGCAAATTTCCCCTCATCGGGCATTACAGGGCCCAGGCTGTTTCACTTGCCTTGTCCTAACTTCCTTCTCCTCTGAGCTGTGACGCTTCTTTCGCAGTGCTGAGACAAGGACAAACTTTTCATAAAATTGGGGGGACGGACCTCCTCCTCCTCGGCTGAATCAATCATCCTGCAATAGCAAAATCTTCGCTCTGACTTAACGCCAGAGGCAAAAGTGCTTTGAAAGTCACTTTAAAAAATGATATTGCTTGCCTTTATCTTCCCTGTTTTGCTTTTCTTCATTTAAAAAAAAAAAGGGGGGGGAACCCTACACTTATATATTAACCCTAACGCTCTGGGATGTAAGCTAAGGAAGAGTTTGTTTTCACAGCTGTAGGAATTATATACAGGATTGGGAAGAATTAGAAAAGTGTGTCAGGATGTTTGATATTTCATTGAACAATTTTCTAATGGGCCAATCCTCCACTGTTGTTCAATTGGCTTATTGCAACCATTGAAAACTGAGGAGGGGGAGCAGGGCAAAGGAGGAGGAGGAGAAGGAGGAAGAAGAGGAGGATGGGGAAAGGGAAGAAGGGGAGGAGGAGGAGGAGAAAGGAGGAGGAGCAGGAGGAAGGAGGAGGAGGAAGAGGAAGAAGAAGAAGAAGAAGAAGAAGAAGAAGAAGAAGAAGAAGAAAGGAACGAAGAGGAGAAGATGATGGAGGAGAAAAAGGAAAGGGAGGAAGAAAAGGGGAGGAGGAGAAGAAAACGGAGGAGGAGGAGGAGAAGAACAAGAACAAGAAGAACAAAAAGAAGAAGAAGAACAAAAAGAAGAAGTAGAAGAAGAAGAAGAAGTAGTAGTAGTAGAAGAAGAAGTAGAAGAAGAAGAAAAAGAAGAAGAAGAAATAGAAGAAGAAGAAGAAATAGAAGAAGAAGAAGAAGAAAAGAAGAAGAAGAAGAAGAAGAAGAAGAAGAAGAAGAAGAAGAAGAAGAAGAAGAAGAAGAAGAAGAAGAAGAAGAACCATCAGCAAATATTTTAAAGCTGGATGTAGGTCACACACATCCTGACCCAAGGCTGATAAGGTATTTATTGAATTCTGAATAAACTACGATTGGCTGGCTTCACCCTCCCCGGCTTAAGTGCTAAGCTGTAGTTTATCTTGGGCAAAATATGCTGAGTTGAAGCCAAGCCAGGCCAAGCAATCCCATTACGACTGGAGTGCAGTACCCACATTCAGTCAATCTTCGTCTTAAGACCACAATTCTTTCTCAACTGGTGATTCTAATGTGGCGCATAAATATTTCCTCCTGCAGATAAATTTGTTCCAGGCAGACAGGAAGGGGCGCCGCGAGTTATACGCCGCCTTCTCCAAACCCAATCATCTACCTCAGATCGTAATTCATAGCAGGGCAAATGAGAGCAGAATTTCTTCGAGGGCCCTGCTAGTACAACGGCGCAATCACCATGTTCCACTCAGCCCGAAAGATCCCTCCGAAACCTGCCACTAATCTATCCCTAATACCCAGACTCTCTGCTGGCTGTGGGTTTTTAGAAGCTTTAATGCCCGGTGCATTAAAATAAATATACTTTCCCCAGCGTAGAAACTCTAATGGTTGAAATATTGATCTCGCCTGCACGGTACGCTGGCAAATCTTGCGAGAAAATTATCCCTTAATATTTCGGGGAAGTGGGGGAGAGAGCTCTCTGCGTACAAATCTCTGCAGAAGGAAGATGATTCCGGAAAATTTTAAGAAAGATTGACATATTTATTTGTCTGAAATGTCATAGGGTCTCCTGCCTGGTGGACAAAACCAAGCAAGGAGAAAAGCAACCTGGAACAATGGAGAAAGAAAGGAACATAATCGATTGACGGCAGAAAAAGACCTCATGGTCCAACTAGTCTGCCCTTATACTATTTCCTGTATTTTTATCTTAGGATGGGTCTGTGTTTATCCCAGGAATGTTTAAATTCAGTGACTGTGGATTTACCAACCACGTCTGCTGGAAGTTTGTTCCATGCATCTACTGCTCTTTCAGTCAAATAATATTTTCTCACGTTGCTTCTGATCTTTCCCCCAACTAACCTCAGATGGTGCCCCCTGTTCTTGTGTTCACTTTCCTATTAAAAAACACTTTCCCCCATGTATGTCGGTTGATTGGATTGATGCGTGGTTTTATCAGATTTTATTGTTTTTATTATTTTAGTGTCTTTAGTAATAATATTGACTTCTTTTATCACTGTATTTTATTGTGTTGGATATTGTTGTAAGCCGCCCTGAGTACTACAGAATTGGGCAGCATAGAAGTCAAATTAATAAATAAATAGTTGAATCCAGCACTGTCTGCATGGCAATAAATCTCATATTTATCCAGCAAAACAAGAAAAAAGCAAGGAGTCTCTTTCAGTCAAATCATATTTTCTCACGTTGCTTCTGATCTTGGGAAATGGGCCATTTTTGGCCTTCAGAGGGCCTCCAGAGGTGGGGGAAGCTGTTTTCGCCCTCCCCAAGCATTGAATTATGGGTGTGGGCCCTCGCGCATGCATGATAGTGCACGAGCACACTCTTTCAGCACCCGAGGAAAAAGGATCACTGGTATAGGGTCTCCTTCTTGAGCAAGGTCACTAACCTTTTGCATCCCAGGGACCACTAAATTCATAATTTTAAATCCCATAGACCACTCATATGACCGGCCTAATGAATGGCTGGGTGGGCGTGGCAAGGCAGCCATGTGACTGGGCGGGTGTGGCCAACTCGATGTCACTCACATAGATGGGTGCCTTGCCGGCCTCTACTCGCCACTCGGGCTCTTTATGGCTCCCAAAGGGAAGCAATTGCTGGAGCTAAGCAGCCACCATGAAAAAGAAGGGGAAGACTCAGCACATATCCGACCCAGGGCTCACAATTTGAGGACCCCTGATTTAGTGCAATATAAAAAATGCGAACAATTTTTCTGCAGACCGCCAACATTTTCTCACGGACCGCCAGTTGGTGACTGTTGGACTAGAAGACCTCCAAATTCTGTTACTCTGTTATTTTGACATGCTTATATATTGCAACATTTTAAGTTCTTTGGAAGAACTCAATGCTATGAGGTGTTGTTGTGAACAGATAATTCTATTCTATTCTATTCTATTCCATTCCATTCTATCATCATCATCATCATCATTATCGTCATCATGCCATTGTTTGCATGCTAGCACGCATGTTTGTATTTTATTGCCCCATGGACCAAGGCTTGGTACCACACAATGGGCGCAAGTAGAACAATTAGTTCAATTTGTTAGCTGGCATGCTTGGAACAAAATTAAATTAGAAGTGTGGCTTTGCTGTCAAGATAACAGCCAAGCTGGTGTGATAATTCTTCTTCAGCAGCACAGCACTCAATGACTTTGTTAAGTCTGTATCTGAAAATGATGGAGGGATGGACAGATTGATGGTGGGGGGAGAGGGGAGGAAGGAAGGAAGAAAGGAGAGATGAAGGGAGGGAGGGAGAAAGGAAAGGAGGAAGGGAAACAAGGAGGAAAGAAGAGAGGAAAGGGAGAAAGGGAGGGAGGAAAGGAAGAAGAGAGGGAGGGAAGAAGCAGGAAAGAAAGAAAAAGAGAAAGAGAAAAAAAGAAAGAAAAAAGGAAGGAAGGAAAGAAGGATGGAAGGGGAAAGGAGGGGAGGAAAGGAGGGAGGAAGAGAGGGAAGAAGAGCAGAAGGAAGAGAGGAAGGGAGGGAGGGGGATTTTTAATATCATTTGCTGCACACTGAAATATTATTACATGCCTCTTAACTACAGAGGGAGGAGAGGATGAAAGAAAACTTATGCTGGTGTGTAACAGGTCAGAAACACCTAATTCTCCTTTAAAGGGACTTTTTTTAAAGACCAGATACAAGTATAAATCAAAACCAGAATTTTCCTAACCTCTTTTTGTTTTTTAAAGTTGGATGACTTTACAATCAGACAGAGAGAAAGCCTGAGGTCTACAACAGCACGGAAGAACCAAAGTCTGCTAATTTGTGCATGTGTGTATGTATCTCTGCAAATTGGAGAACCCAACAAATGGAGAGAAGAAGAATGAGAAAGCTTTAGAAAAAAATACAAATAAATCTGCCTCCTGTTTTGCTACTCTTGCAAATAAACCGAAATAAAACCGGGAGGAGGAAAGTGCTGGAAGCCTCAAATCAAAGCCAAACCTGCTTATCTCAGCCATACAGCGGCAAGGAAGGTATCGTTGGACAGGAGTGAACCCAAATCCCCGCGGTATTAATTAGGCTATAATGGGATGGCGATGTTGGTTTACGAGGCAATAATGCAGCTCCCGAGAGAGAGGCCTCGGTTGAGTCTGTTATCCCAATAAAAGAGCCAGTTTGAATTTTCAGCAAAGGAGACGCAAAGATGGAAGCGGAATGAATGGGATCCAGTCCAAGGTCAAAATATTTAACCAGGGTTACGAAACACCATCCCGTAAGTCCATCGAATAGTTAGAGAATAACCTGGAGGGGTCTGTAATATGGTAAATGATTTAGCTTTACTAGATAAATAGTCAAAGCAATGGAAACTGCAGTTTAATGTTTCCAAATGTAAAATAATGCACTTGGGGAAAAGGAATCCTCAATCTGAGTATTGCATTGGCAGTTCTGTGTTAGCAAAAACGTCAGAAGAGAAGGATTTAGGGGGAGTGATTTCTGACAGCCTCAAAATGGGTGAGCAGTGTGGTCGGGCAGTAGGAAAAGCAAGTAGGATGCTTGGCTGCATAGCTAGAGGTATAACAAGCAGGAAGAGGGAGATTGTGATCCCCTTATATAGAGCGCTGGTGAGACCACATTTGGAATACAGTGATCCCCCGATCATTGCGAGGGTTCCGTTCCAGGACCCCTCGCAATGATCGGTTTTTCGCGAAGTAGCACTGCGGAAGTAAAAACACCATCTGCACATGCGCAGATGGTGTTTTTACTTCCGCCGCAGCAGCGAGGAGCCGAAGATTGGGGTTTCCCCACCGCCCACGCAAACTCCTCGCTGCCGCTCACCCGCCCTTCGCCCGCCCACGCCGTTCGCTCGCGCCGCTTCCCAGCTGAGTCCTGAAGCGAACTTCCGCGTTTGGCTTCGGGACTCAGTTAGGAAGCCGCGCGGCTGTTTTAAAACGTCGCCGCCGGCATGGGGGGCTTGCCAGCACCCCCCGGATCCCCAACCCGGGTTTGGGGGACTTCTAGGAAGCCCCCCATGCCAGCGGCGATGTTTTAAAACAGCCACGCGGCTTCCCAACTGAATCCCGAAGACAAACGCGGAAGTTCGCCTTTGACGTTTGTCTTCGGGACTCAGTTGGGAAGCCGCGCGGCTGTTTTAAAATGTCGCCGCCGGCATGGGGGGCTTGCCAGCACCCCCCCGAACCCGGGTGGCCGGGCGAGCAGCGAGCGAATGGCGGGTGGCCGGGCGAAGGGCGGGCGAGCAGCGAACGGCGGGCGAGCGGGTGCTGGGGGGGGCTTCTCGCCCTCCCGCCAGCAAGAGGGGGAAGACCCAGGGAAGCCGCCCAGCAGCTGATCTGCCCGGCGCCATCTACGCATGCGTGGCCATAAAAAAAAGGGCGCGCATGCGCAGATGGTGTTTTTACTTCCGGGTTGAAAAATCGCGATTTAGCCCGTTCGCAATGATCGGGATCGCGATACTCGGGGGATCACTGTACTGTGTTCAGTTCTGGAGACCTCACCTACAAAAAGATATTGACAAAATTGAACGGGTCCAAAGATGGGCAACAGAAATGGTGCAAGGTCTTAAGCATAAACTTACCAGGAAAGACTTCATGAATTCCATCTGTATAGTCCGGAGGACAGAAGGGAAAGAGGGGGACATGATCGAAACATTTAAATATGTTAAAGGGTTAAATAAGGTTCAGGATGAAAGTGTTTTTTTAATAGGAAAGTGAACACAAGGAGAAGGGGGCACAATCTGAGGTTAGTTGGGGGGAAAGATCAGAAGCAGTACAGAAAATATTATTTTACTGAAAGAGTAATAGATGCTTTGAACAAACTTCCAGTAGATGTGGTTGGTAAATCCACAGGAACTGAATTTAAACATGCCTGGGATAAACCTAGATCCATCTTAAGATAAAATACAGGAAATAGTATAAGGGCAGACTAGATGGACCACGAGGTCTTTTTCTGCCATCAATCTTCTATAGTTCTATTGTTCTAAAAGTTGGGAAGGGGCCTTGGAGGTCTTGTAGCTAAAGCCTCTGCTCAAGGAGAAGACCCTATATTCCATTCTGGACAAATGGCTGTCTAGTCTCTTCTTAAGACCACCCACAATTTATGGTGGCAAGCTGTTCCACTGATTAACTGTCCTCATTGTCAGGAAATTTCTCCTTAATTCTAGCTTACACCTTCTTGTTGTTGTTCTATCCTCAAGTGCTTTGGAAAGTAGCTTGACTCCCTCTGCGATATTGGAAGACTGCTATCATGTTTCCCCTGGTCCTTCTTTTCAACTAAACACACCCAGTTCCTGCAACTGTTCTTCATATGTTTTAGCCTCCAATCTAATCATCTTTGCTGCTCTTCTCTGCAGTCTTTCCAGAATCTCAACATCTTTTTTGATGAAAAAAAGTGATGAAAAATCAGTGATGAAAATTGGATGCAATATCCCAAGTGTGGTCTTACCAAGGCAGTGTAAAGTGATAGAAAGACGTCACATGAATCTTGATTCTATCCCTCTTTTAATGCAACCTATCTCACAGACTTTCTCCAAGAAAGCCTTACAACCTCCCCTAGTTTAAATATTTATGCAAGGCAGATCTCTCTCTCTCTCCCCTCTCTCTTTGTCTCTGTCTCTCTGTCTGTCTCTGTCTTTCTCTGTCTCTCTCTATATATCTCTTTCTCTCTCTCTTTGTCTCTGTCTGTTACTGTCTCTGTCTGTCTGTCTCTCTGACTTTCTCTCTCCCTCTCTCTCTCTTTGTCTCTGTCTGTCTCTCTGTCTGTCTCTGTCTCTCTCTATCTCTCTCTTTATTTCTCTCTCTCTTTGTCTCTCTCTGTCACTGTCTCTGTCTGTCTGTCTCTGTCTTTCTCTCTCCCTCTCTTTCTCTCTCCCTCTCTCCGTCTCTCTGTCTGTCTCTGTGTGTGTGTGTGTCTGTTTCTCTCTTTCTCTGACTCTCTGTGTGTCTGTTTCTCTGTCTCTCTCTGTCTCTCTCTTCTTTCTATCTCTTTGCCGATGTTTCAATTGATTACTATTTATTATTATTCATCTCCTCTTTCAACAGCAAAGGCTGGTTATTCCCCAACACATGGAGGCATTAAGCAGAACGGTTCCAGTTCTGGTCTATAGATGCCAATATTTGCGTGATGACAGCTTCCATGCGAGAGCCTGATCTTGAAAATATATTTTTTTCCCCTTGGGTTTCTCTCTGGAACAGATTCAGCACCTCCCTGCTCCCTGCCTTTCCTATAATTAAGGGAAACCAGCAAAGATCCAGGAGGTGGTATCGTCAAAAAGTCTTGGTTACAGTTGAACTGTTCCTCAAATGTCATTATTTGTTCACGCTTAATTTCTTTGGTTTTCAAAATCAATTCCTGCCATTCTGTAAAGAAGAATGAAGTGCCAGCTTTTTTTAAAAAAAGCACTTACAGTGGAAACCGAGCCTTTGGAAATAAGACAAGTGGGGGGAAGACTTTTTTAAAAAAGTAATTTAAAAATTACCTTTTAAGAGAATAGGTTGATCCCTCTTCTAAGAGGCTGCCACAATAAAGAGGGAGTCAAGCTATTCTCCCAAGCACCTGAAGGCAGGACAAGAAGTAATGGATGGAAATGAATCAAGGAGAGAAGCCACCTGGAATTAAGGAGAAACTTTCAAACAGCGAGGACAATTAACCAGTGGAACAACTTGCCTCCAGAAGTTGTAGGTGCTCCATCACTGGAGGTTTTTAAGAAGAGACTGGACAGCCACGTGTTTGAATTGGTATAGGATTTCTACCATTTAGCAGCAGGAGGTTGAAATGAGGTTCTGAGAGGAGGAGGAGGAGGAGGAGGAGGAGGAGGAGGAGGAGGAGGAAGAGGAAGAGGAGGGAGAGGAGGGAGAGGAGGGGGAGAGGAGGAGGAAAAGGAAGAGGAGGAGGAGAAAGATGAGGAGGAGGGAGAGGAGGAGGAGGGAGAGGAGGGAGAGGAGGAGGAAGAGGAGGAGGAGGAGGAGGAAGACGAGGGAGAGGAAGGAGAGGAGGAGGAAAAGGAAAAGGAGGAGGAAGAGGAGGAGGAAGAGCAGACTAGACTAGAAGACCTGCAAGGCCCCTTCTGTTTTTCCATTATTCGTTATAAATGCCACACCAGCATTTTGTCCTTCTTGCTGTAGAGATGTTACCAAACAATGACTTTGATTGACGTTTGGGCTAGCCTTCACTCACTTCTCTGCAACTGCCCAAGGCCTGATCCAGTGGCACAACCTTGAGGATGCCAGGTAGACCTACAATGCTTCAAGACACTGGTATGTATTATATAGATATATATATATATACTGGTATATATATATAGAGAGGGAATTATTATTTGAACTCCTTGACACATCCGCAAACCCTTCTCCCCACAAATTCTTCCCGACTGAATGTGTAGCGTATCAGGGGGGGAAAGGTTATAGGAAGGTTAACCGCTTGTCACTCTACATTAGCTATCACCATTTGCCTAGACTGGAAAATAACAATAAAGACAGCTTTGGTTTTTATTAAAGGAATTCCTTACCTGCAGGCTAAACAGGTATACCTTCATGCCATATCAGAAATACACTGTTATGTCACAAATGCACCCAGGAATATCCCCAATGAGATTTATTTTATTTATTTAAATGTGGTTTTTTAATGGCTGGTCAAGTGTTGCAACTCTGGTGGTTCCCAAAACAACAATAACAGAAGTGGTTTGCTATAATCAAATTCTTCCTTTTTCTTCCTCTTCCTCTCCTCCTCCTCTTCCTCTCACAACCTCATTTGATGTTTTTATGGTGGCTCCATAATGTCGAAAATGTCCAGAGATACTTCACCACCAGAAGAGCTCTTCACTCCTCTACCCGTAACAGAACGCCCTATGAAACTAGACTTACAATCCTCAGTCTAGAAAGCTTAGAACTAAGACACCTCAAACATGATCTAAGTATTGCCCACAAGATGATTATGCTGCAATGTCCTGCCTGTCAAAGATTACTTTAGCTTCAGCCACAACAACACAAAAGCCCACAACAGTTACAAGCTTAATATTAACCGCTCCAAACTTGACTGTAAAAAACACGACTTTAGTAATCAAGTTGTCGAAGCATGGAATTCACAACTGGACTCTGTAGTATCATCCCCTAACCCCCAACACTTTACCCTTAGATTATCCACGGTTGACCTCTCCAAGTTCCTAAGAGGTCAGTAAGGGGCGTACATAAGTGCACCAGAGTGCCTACCATCCCCTGTCCGATTGTCTCTCCTATATCTCCTATATCTTCTCTTCTATCCCTATATCTTGTTCTGCTATTCTCTCATAGTTATATTTCACTCTTTTATTTTCTCCTCTATTCCCCCTTTAATACATTCTACCCGATATTTGTTTGTTTGTTTGTTTGTTTGTTTGTTTGATTACTTACTTACTTACTTACTTACTTACTTACTTACTTACTTACTTACTTACTTACTTACTTACTTACTTACTTACTTAGTCCAATACACAATGAAGTTTTAGTGGGTATATATCTATATACACATAGTAAAATACATGATGAAGGTTATAGAGGAGATACTCATAGTAAAATATATCTAAGAAATAATAGAAAAGAAGATATAGTAATAGAACATATCAATGAAAGAATAGAAGAAGAGATATGGGAATAGAAGAAAGGTATAGGAGATATAGGAGAGCAATAGGACAGGGGACGGAAGGCACTCTAGTGCACTTGTACTCGCCCCTTACTGACCTCTTAGGAATCTGGATAGGTCAACCGTAGATAATCTAAGGGTAAAGTGTTGGGGGTTTGGGGATGACACTATGGAGTCCGGTAATGAGTTCCACGCTTCGACAACTCGGTTACTGAAGTCATATTTTTTACAGTCAAGTTTGGAGCGGTTAATATTAAGTTTAAATCTGTTGTGTGCTCTTGTGTTGTTGTGGTTGAAGCTGAAGTAGTCGCCGACAGGCAGGACGTTGCAGCATACGATCTTGTGGGCAATACTTAGATCATGTTTAAGGCGTTTTAGTTCTAAACTTTCTAGGCCCAGGATTGAAAGTCTAGTCTCGTAGGGTATTCTGTTTCGAGTGGAGGAGTGAAGGGCTCTTCTGGTGAAGTATCATATCCTCTATAACCCTCATTGTGTATTATTGTGTATTGGACAAAACAAACAAATAAAATTGTGCTGCTACTCCTCTTCCTCCTTGACATCTGAAGAATAAACTCAATGCTGTAAACAAACCTAAGGTGAACTGACTGGACCAAATCTGTGATGAAGATAAATGCTGATACCAGGAGCAGAAATTCTGCCAACCTGAACAGAAGTTGCAGTCTCCCCCTCCCACCTTTCTCTAAAATACACCAACTTTTAGAAGCAACATGGACACAATGACTTTACAAGCGCGTCACATTTAAATTCTCTTGATGATGTAAGCGAAGGTATCTTCCGTGGGTTCCCATGAAGCCCGGTCTTTCTTTTTTCTTTTTCTTTTGGTATTTCTTTTTATTTTGTTTGACATACAAACATTTAGACATCATACAATACAACATTGAACATTTACGATTTATATATTTACAAGATTTGTTTTTTACAATTCTATTTGCTATACCTTTTTCTTAACTTCCACCCAGTTGTATATTTTTCCCCACACTTTGTAATAGTCCTTATTTTGTTGGTTTTGTATCTCATATGTTAATTTGCTAAATTTGGCGCAGTCTAATATTTTTTTAATCACCATTTCTTTGTTTGGAGCCTTTTCTTGTTTCCAAACTTGTGCATATGCTAATCTTGCAGCAGTGAGTAAGTGATTTATTAGGTAGTAATTTTCTTTGCTATGATTACCTCTGATTATGCCTAGTAAATACATTTCCGGTTTTATCTCAAGTATATAGCCCAGAATTTCTTCCATCCATTTCCGAATTCGGATCCAGAATTTTTTAGCTTCCTTACATTGCCACCATATGTGGTAGTATGTCTTTCTTTTCAACTCACCTTTGCTGCGTCGGCGGCTTCGGTACTGCTCGGTGTAGCAGGTCAGCTGGGTCTCATCGTCTGCTTCGGAACCGGAATTGCCCTTGGTGTGACCAAACCCAACGCCACCTATGGAGAAAGAAAACGAATCAGTGCTTTCATGCCCACCAGAGAACTTTTCCGGATGACTTCTTTGCCAACACAACAGCCGTTTTCCTGAAAGAAGTGTGTAAAAACACAACGGCCTCCTGCTTATGTAAAATGAGATGGTAAAGGCTGGTTTTTCAGCACTAGAAAACGGGCTGGGTTTTCTTGGTGGCTCAAGACAACACAATCTTTACGGCATGTAATTTTCCCCTCCAATGCTTGCCTGCTGCCTCTTATTATCTGAAGGCAAAGGTGACCACTCTCCTCAGTCTCAGGGTAGGGTAGGACACAACCTCAATGACTGACCCTTCCATATTTCCAAATCCTAAAATTTGCCGTCTTCTTGATGTTGGAATTTCAAGAAAGGTAGCTAGGAGGGGAAACGGAGGAGGAAGGGACCTTAGAGGTCTTCTGGTCTAACCACTCTGCTCAAGCTGGAGACCCTCTCACCATTCCAAACAATCACTTCAGTGATAGAACACCCATAACCTCTGGAAACAAGAAGAAGACTGGAGACATAAGAGCTAGGAAAAAGTTAGTAGCTACACTTCTTTCCTCGGTCGAAGGAAAAGAAGTCAGAGTGGCCTGTTAAAGATTGTATGACTGTAATTTAAAGGAAGGAAGGAGAGGGAGGAGAGAAGGAGAGAAGGAGAGAAGGAGAGAGAGAGATGACAGGCCAGCAGGCAGGCAGGCAGGCAGGCAGGCAGGCAGACAAACAAGTAAATAAACAAACAAACAAACAAATAAATAAGGGCATTGACTTCCAACTCATCCTAGCACAGTACAAGATAAACACATTCCAAACTCATCCTTTTGCTTTTACACATGAATATTAATTAATACAAATATTGTATTTTTGTTGAAATGTTGTAAGCCACCCCGAGTCCATGGAGAGGGGTGGCATATAAGTCCAATAAATAAATAAATAAATAAATAAAACAATGGACTGTATACTTATCCATTCCTAAAACATCAAATCCTTCTAATCAACTAAACCAAGATCATAGTTTCATTTTCTTTTTCTTCTTCACAAGCAAAAATCCCAGTACATATACATACATATCCAAATATTTTATTTATTTTATTTATTTATTTTGTCCAATACACAATGAGGGTTTTAGTGGGTATATATCAATACACACATAGTAAGATACATGATGAAGGTTATAGAGGAGATACTCATAGTAAAATATATCTAAGAAAGAATAGAAAAGAAGATATAGGAATCGAACACATCAATGAAAGAATAGAAGAAGAGATATAGGAATAGAGGAAAGGTATAGGAGATATAGGAGAGCAATAGGACAGGGGACTAAAATATTTAATATTTTAAATAAATATTAAACCTTAAACAAACTTTTAAATAATAAAGTCAAACCATTCCTGCTTCAACTTCCTTGCTAGGGAAATCATGTGCATTTCTCTTTGCACCTAAGTCATCTTTGTTAGCTGTCACCATTTGGATTTATAACATTTATTATATTATTTCAAATTCTTTGCTCTTACTGAAAGAAAGAAAGAAAGAAAGAAAGAAAGAAAGAAAGAAAGAAAGAAAGAAAGGGGGGCTTTCTTTTTTTTTCACCCTCTTTGCTAAACCTTTTTTTAAAAAAACCCAGAAAGCACTTTTTAAAAAATCAAAACTTTCTAATACATCTTCTTTTTTGACTTCTTAACATTCATTTAAAGGCCAATATCTTTTGTCTGCAATAGGATACTTTTAGAAATTTTTTTTAATTTAAATTTTTTTTTTATTTAAAAAAAGGAAGGAGGAGGTTGGAGAAATTGCTTATGGTCAAATAAGTCCCAGTGGGTATGGCTAGCTGATGAGGCCAAAATAAGGCCGAAATAGATCTATCCTAGTCTCCCTTAATTTTCAAAATTCAGCTTAAACATGTGACATATATATATATATATATATATATATATATATATATATATATATATATATATATATATATATAACATTGTATTCAAAGAGAAACGGCTCATTAGCTCGGTTGACTGCTAACTTTTATGCTTTGGCTAAGAGCCAGCTGTCTTCCCGCTGGTGATTAGTTGGCACCCGCCCAAGTTCTTGCTAACTCCTCATCTCGGAAGCCATTAGGAGCAAAGTTTGCACTGAGACCACGACGGCAGCTTTCATGGCAGACAGTGATTGAATTAAGATATTTCCAAGAATTACGACTCCAAAGGCAACCTGGTTAAATGCAAAGCCTTTGTGGCATTAACGTCAATGCATTGTCTTAACCTGCATTGAGCTAAAAGTTTATTTGGGGTTTTTTTCCCTGCAGCCGGCCACCGATCCAGCCAGGGGACTATTTTTTTTTTCCTCGGTGTTGGAAGCTTCAATTTCAAGCCCTACATGGCATGGAATGAGATTACTTACGAGACCATCTTCTGCCTCATACACCCCAGTGGCCAGTCAGGTTCCAGAGAGTTGGCCTTCTCCAGGTCCCGTCAGATAGACAGTGTCATCTGGCGGGGCCTAGAGGAAGAGCCTTCTCTGTGGCGGCCCCAGCCCTATGGAATGAGCTCAACCCAGGGATTTGCACTGCCCCCATGATAGGCTTGGGGCCATGGAAACTCTGATATGTTGCCCCACCTGTTGGTTGTGTGAAGTATGAATCTGGTTGTCCAATTTTAACTGTGGGTTTTTAGAATGTAGTTTTATTAGATTTCTAAACATATTGTAAGCTGCCCTGACTCTCAGGAGAAGGGCAGCATAGACATCAAATTAGTTAATTAAATGAAATTAATAAATAAATACACTGCTCGAAAAAATAAAGGGAACACTCAAAGAACACATCCTCGATCTGAATGAATGAAATATTCTCACTGAATACTTTGTTCTGTACAAAGTTGAATGTGCACAACAGCCTGTGAAATTGATTGTCAATCAGTGTTGCTTCCTAAGTGGGCAGTTTGATTTCACTGAAGTTTGATTTACTTGGAGTTATATTCTGTTGCTTAAATGTTCCCCTTATAGTTTTTGAGCAGTATAAAATAAATAAATAAATTTGTGCACAGAGAGACATACAGCCTAAGGAAATTGATATTACTAAATCTAAAAACGGTCGCTTGATGTCTTTTGTACTCTGGACAGTGGAGCTTCTCAATTCTAGCTACTTTAAGATGCGAGGGGAGGGAAGGGGATGGGACTGACTTTAAATTCCTGGATTCCACAGCCGCCAGGAAGATGCAAATATTAAAGCAAGCTGGCCATGGGTTTCTGAGAATGGAAACCCGCCCATTTTAAAGCTGCCATGGCTGAGAAGCAAATGTTAACTAGCATAGCATTTAGACTTTAATGTTTAGCATTTAGACTTATATATCACATCATAGTGATTGACAGCCCTCTCTAAGCTGTTTACAGAGCATATTGCCCCTCTCATTTCACCATCCTCAGAAGGATGGAAGGCTGAGTCAACCTTGAGGGAGGAAGGAAGGAAGGAAGGAAGGAAGGAAGATAGCAATAGCACTTATATACCACTGTACAGTGTTTTTACAGCCCTCTCTAATCGGTTTATAGAATCAGCATATTGCCCCCAACATTCTGGGTCCCCATACTGAGATTCGATCTGCCAAACTGCTGGCAGCCGGTGATCAGCAGAAGCAGCTCACAGTACTGCACTCTAACCACTGCACCACCAAAGCTTTTAAATATGGGGTGTTGGAGAAGCAGCAGAGAGATCTTTGAGTCAGTCACTCTCTTACCCCATCATCAGTACTAGAAGGGAGTGGGCTTAGGTGTTGTCTGAGCTTGGTTTGTTTTTGAAGTTGTTTCATTACCCAGTTAGATGGCATCATCAGTGCTAGAAGGGTTGTGTGGAGTGGATCAGGAGGAGGAGGAGGAGGAAGGTAGGCAACATTATAATTGATAGAAGGGAGTAGGCTGTGTGGCGTGGGACAGGAGGAGGAGAACTGTGGCCTCCTTAGGGATCTCTGTTGGGTTGTTTTCTAGCAGACATTTCATTACCCAAATAGGTAATATCATCAGTGCTAAAAGGGAGTGGAAATGGGTCAGTGGTGGGATTCAAATTGGAAGGCTGAGTCAACCTTGAGCCTACTGAGATTCGATCTGCCAAACTGCTGGTCGGTGATCAGCAGAGGTAGCTTGTAGTACTGCACTCTTACCACTGCGCCACGGAGGCTCCCTATTCCCCATATTGCAAAATCCCCATTCCCTCCTCACTCCTGGGAGAAGGATACTGCAAAATCCCCATTCCATCCTCACTCCTGGGAGAAGGATACTGCAAAATCCCCATTCCCTCCTCGCTCCTGGGAGAAGGATACTGCAAAATCCTATACTGCAAAATCCCCATTCCATCCTCACTCCTGGGAGAAGGATACTGCAAAATCCCTATTCCCTCCTCGCTCCTGGGAGAAGGATACTGCAAAATCTCCATTCCCTCCTCACTCCTGGGAGAAGGATACTGCAAAATCCCTATTCCCTCCTCACTCCTGGGAGAAGGATACTGCAAAATCCCTATTCCCTCCTCGCTCCTGGGAGAAGGATACTGCAAAATCCTATACTGCAAAATCCCCATTCCATCCTCACTCCTGGGAGAAGGATACTGCAAAATCCCTATTCCCTCCTCACTCCTGGGAGAAGGATACTGCAAAATCCCTATTCCCTCCTCGCTCCTGGGAGAAGGATACTGCAAAATCCTATACTGCAAAATCCCCATTCCATCCTCACTCCTGGGAGAAGGATACTGCAAAATCCCCATTCCCTCCTCGCTCCTGGGAGAAGGATACTGCAAAATCTCCATTCCGTCCCCACTCCAGGGGAAGGATACTGCAAAATCCCCATTCCCTCCTCACTCCTGGGAGAAGGATACTGCAAAATCTCCATTCCATCCTCACTCCTGGGAGAAGGATACTGCAAAATCTCCATTCCATCCTCACTCCAGGGGAAGGATACTGCAAAATCCCCATTCCCTCCTCACTCCTGGGAGAAGGATACTGCAAAATCTCCATTCCGTCCCCACTCCAGGGGAAGGATACTACAAAATCCCCATTCCGTCCTCACTCCAGGGGAAGGATACTGCAAAATCCCCATTCTCTCCTCACTCCAGGGGAAGGATACTGCAAAATCCCCATTCCCTCCTCACTCCTGGGAGAAGGATACTGCAAAATCTCCATTCCGTCCTCACTCCAGGGGAAGGATACTGCAAAATCCCCATTTCCTCCCGATCAGTTGAAACTCTGAAGAATAGATGGTGGCGGGGCTGAAACCTACCTCTGGCCTGAGGGAAGGGAGGAAGAGGAGGATAATTGTGGGGAATCTTCAGTGCTTTCTGAGCTTGGTGGTTTTCTTAAAGACGTCTCAAGACCCAACTAGGTAACAGTCATCAGCGGTACAAGGGAATGTGGTGTGTGGAAGGAGGAAGAGGAGGAGGAGGAAGATAACTTTGGGGTATTTGATGCTTTCTAGGCTTGATTTTTGTTGTTGTCACAAATGTGTTATGGCCCAATCTAGGCAACATATTCCTTGCTTCTTTTCAGACAGCAAAGGAGACAACTTTATTTGAGAATGTCGGAGGAAAAAAAAATTCCCCCAATCCCACTTTGTCTCTCAGGCTGAAATTAGCTCAGCTTCCCTTCTGTTCCCCTCGGAGGCTAAAAATGCAAAGAGAAAGCAACATTCCACGCACTATCCACAGCCTACGCAATTTGTGGGTGGGCGATTGTGTTTAACGGCAGTGTCTGCTTTCTTTTAAGAAATAAATTTGCTGCTGTTTTTTGAGTTCTCCCCCATGAAAGCAGCCCCACGGGTCCATTTATTCCCCCTAGATATCCGTCCAACAACAGGGCCTCCAAACATCACCACCAGATCGGTCTTTGGAGAACCGCTACTACAATAAACCAGTGAGAAAAAAAAATCCAATAAACTTAAGGTCTCACTATACCAGTTTCCTCCCCATGGAGCTGCTGCCCTGCCATAAATGGAGACCTTTTTTCCCCTTGCAGGAAATAACCCTCTCCCAAACTCTCCAGATTACCTAAGTATATATACTGGTCTATATGACTAGATACATAGGTAGGTAGGTAGGTAGGTAGATAGATAGATAGATAGATAGATAGATAGATAGATAGATAGATAGATAGATAGATAGATAAATAGATTTAGAGAGACAGATAGACAGATGATAGATAGGTAGGTAGGTCGGTAAGTAGGTAGGTAGGCAGGCAGGCAGATTGGCAGATAGACAGGTAGAATTAGAGAGAGAGAGACAGAGAGACACAGAGAAAAATAGATGGATGGATCGATGGATCGATGGATCAATAGAATTAGAGAGAGAAAGAGAGAATTAGATAGATGATGGATGGATGGATGGAGGGATGGAGGGAGAGAGATAGAGAGATAGAGAGATAGAGAGATAGAGAGATAGAGAGATAGAGAGATAGAGAGATAGAGAGATAGAGAGATAGAGAGATAGAGAGATAGAGAGATAGAGAGATAGAGAGATAGAGAGATAGAGAGATAGAGAGATAGAGAGATAGAGAGATAGAGAGATAGAGAGATAGAGAGATAGAGAGATAGAGAGATAGAGAGATAGAGAGATAGAGAGATAGAGAGATAGAGAGATAGAGAGATAGAGAGATAGAGAGAGAGAGAGAGAGAGAGAGAGAGAGAGAGAGATAGTTTCAGGTTTGTAGATTTTACGGATCTGGAGATTTTGTGATGATGCGTGAGTCGTATTTCGCTTTCTGCGTGCCTGTGTTTGTGTTTGCCTGTGTGCCTGTGTGTGTATGTGTTTGTGTGTGCCCCCCAAGCTTTCATTCAGCCAAGGAGCACTCAAGTCGTAAATAGCCACGGGCAGGAAGGTGCATTAATTTCGACTTGATTAAGATAATTGATCGGCTAAGGCCGGGGTGGCGGGCTGGTTAGTGAGCGATGGGTCAGAGGGCCAACGTAGGCAGGCGACACCACCGATGCCCTGGAGGAAGGAGCCGTTTCTCTTCTGGACAAGCCCAGCCTGGAACACAGATGCCTCCCGAGAGTCTGTTCCCTTGCACGCTTTCATTCGGCTGCCGCCCGTGCATCCTGGTGATGGATGATGCTGACAGGTTAAATTATCCAAGCTGCACATCTTTAGAGAGCCGTCGACAGGGATCCTGCATTTTCTGATTAGGTAGAACCTGTGTGGGTTTTAAAAGGTGGTGAGGGGAAGGTTGGGGAATGGGGGCAGCGGTGGCACTGCGCAGCCGCGCAAGCCAGCGGAGGGAGACGGGCCTGTGCAAACAGCTCCTTGTAACTCTAGTGCAGGAATATAAACATAGAAACACAGAAGATTGATGGCAGAAAAAGACTTCCTGGTCCATCTAGACTTCCCTGTTACTATTTCCTCTATTTTATCTTAGGATGGATACATGTTTATCCCAGGCGTGTTTAAATTCAGTTACTGTGGATTTACCAACCAAGTCTGCTGGAAGTTTGTTCCAAGCATCTACTACTCTTTCAGTCAAATCATATTTTCCCACGTTGCTTCTGATCTTTCCCCCAACTAACCCCCTTGTGCTTGTTTTCACATCCCTATTAAAAGCACTTCCCTCCTGAACCTTATTTAACCCTTTAACATATTTAAATGTTTTGATCATGTCCCCCCTTTCCCTTCTGTCCCCCAGACTATAAAGATATGTCAAACTCAAGGCCCAGGGGCCACACGTAGCCTGTGGGATGCTTAGAACTGGCCCACAGGGCCAGCATAGAAACAGAAACGGATCTACCTGCGGTGCCTTGGTCAGTGAAAACAGCTTGATAGGGCCCCATTTTCAATGGCAAAGGGCTACAGAGGTCGACCCCGAGGTTTCTCCCTTGTGGGGTGCCTCAGGGGTCGGTCCTCTCCCCCCTGCTATTTAATATCTACATGAAACCGCTGGGTGAGATCATCCAAGGGCATGGGGTGAGGTATCATCAATATGCCGATGATACCCAGTTGTACATGTCCACCCCATGTCCAGTCAACGAAGCAGTGGAAGTGATGTGCCGGTGCCTGGAGGCTGTTGGGGCCTGGATGGGTGTCAACAAACTCAAACTCAACCCAGACAAGACGGAGTGGCTGTGGGTTTTGCCTCCCAAGGACAATTCTATCTGTCCATCCATTACCCTGGGGGGGGGAATTATTGACCCCCTCAGAGAGGGTCCGCAACTTGGGCGTCCTGCTCGATCCACAGCTCACATTAGAAAAACACCTTTCAGCTGTGGCGAGGGGGGTGTTTGCCCAGGTTCGCCTGGTGCGCCAGTTGCGGCCCTATTTGGACCGGGAGTCATTGCTCACAGTCACTCATGCCCTCATCACCTCGAGGCTCGACTACTGTAACGCTCTCTACATGGGGCTACCTTTGAAAAGTGTTCGGAAACTTCAGATCATGCAGAATGCAGCTGCGAGAGCAATTATGGGCTTCTCCAAGTATGCCCATATCACTCCAACACTCCGCGGTCTGCATTGGCTGCCGATCAGTTTCTGGTCACAATTCAAAGTGTTGGTTATGACCTATAAAGCCCTTCATGGCACCGGACCAGAATATCTTCAGGACCACCTCCTGCCGCACGAATCCCAGCGACCGGTTAGGTCCCACAGAGTTGGCATTCTCCGGGTCCCGTTGACTAAACAATGTCGTCTGGCGGGACCCAGGGGAAGAGCCTTCTCTGTGGGGGGCCCGACCCTCTGGAACCAGCTCCCCCCTGAGATTAGGATTGCCCCCACCCTCCCTGCCTTTCGTAAACTCCTTAAGACCCACCTTTGCCGTCAGGCATGGGGGAACTAAAACACCTCCCCCTTGCCCATGTTGTTTTGTTGATTGATTGACTGTGTGCCTGTTTTTTATATATACTGTTTTTTATGAGATTATTAATTTAACCCTGCTGTTCTGTTTAAGAAAAGTAACAAATCTTCTGTTCCCGGGTCACCCTGACCCGGACCGAAAACTCTTCATTTGCAGTGCTTATGTTTGGTCTTTTTGAAAGCTTTTTTCACTTGGAAAGTAGTCTGAACATTTCTGCACACAATGATATGAAAATTGAAATGAAAAAAGTAAATCTTATTGGTTTATTTTGCGGATATAATGCACGCCCCCCCCATTTTTGTGAAATTTTTTTCAATTTATGGATAGTTTTGCTTGCAAAATGCATTCTATTTTACTAAAGTTGGTATGGGATTGGTAGCTTGAACATTTCTGAACATAATGATATGAAAATTGAACTTGAAAAATTGATGCATATTGGTTTATTTTGTTGATGAAATGCATGCCCCCCCGTTTTTTTTAAATAGTCTTCACTTTATGGATAGTTTTGCTAGCAAAATACATTCTATTTTACTAAAGTTTGTGTGGGATTGGTAGCTTGAACATTTCTGAACATAATGATATGAAAATTGAACTGGAAAAATTGATGCATATTGGTTTATTTTGCACATAAATGTATGCCTCCCCCCGTGTTCAATTATTTCAATTTATATAAAAATTATGCTGTTAATTTCAAACTTACATACTTTTTTTTAGTAAAATGGATTTGTTTCATAAAATTAGTCCTCTGGCTACAATGTGGTAGATTTTCAAAAGGATATTCCAAATATTTCTAGACAAATATGTATAAACAGTGACAATAATGGCACATAGCAAGGCCGGGGGTGGGGGGTGGCCTTTTTGTGGCAAAAATAAACCAATAAGAACCATTTTTTTCAGTTCATTTATATTTTTCTTATATTCAGAAATGTTCAATTTAGTATATCAAACCTTTTGGGGGGAAATTCCTTAGGGATTTGTAGCCTTAAAAAAATAGAAATTGACACGAAATTAAAAAAGGATGGGGGGGGAGGGGCTTTTTGATCAAAATAAAAATATAAGTCTCAATTTTTCCAGTTCAATTTTCATATCATTATGTTCATAAATGTTCAAACTAGTTTTCCAGTTGAAAAAGTTTTCAAAAAGATCAAATTCAAGTACCTAAAAAAATTATTTTTGGTCCGGTCATATACGAACAGAAACAGACTCGAAGTTATGATTTTTTTTTGCCCAGAAAACAATTAGCCACCACCCCAAAAATATTTTTTGATGATCAGCATTGTTAAATTGAGTAAATGAATGCCTAAGATTTTAAAGAATATTTCGGATTTGGAGGATAAAAAAATAAAAAGTGAAAATGGTTGCAAGCAGCCGAGGGGGGGGGAGGCCTTATTTCTGATATTAAAAAACCAATAAGAATCATTTTTTTCAGTTCCTTTATATTTTTCTTATATTCAGAAATGTTCAAGCTACCAATCCCACACCAACTTTAGTAAAATAGAATGCATTTTGCAAGCAAAACTATCCATAAATTGAAAAAAAAATCACAAAAACGGGGGGGCGTGCATTATATCCGCAAAATAAACCAATAAGATTTACTTTTTTCATTTCAATTTTCATATCATTGTGTGCAGAAATGTTCAGACTACTTTCCAAGTGAAAAAAGTTTTCAAATTGACCAAACATAAGCACTTCAAATGAAGAGTTTTCGGTCCGGGTCGTATGTGACCCGAACAGAAGATTTGTAACTTTTTTTGCCCAGCAAAAACTAAGCCCCCCACCCCCCAAAAAAAATTCTCATAGAGAGAACCCCTGAAATGATGAAAAGTCATGAAATTTCAAGTTTCAGATATGCAGGGAAAAATTTTTTACAGGGACTCAAACTTGGCTTCGGGTCGCATACGACCCGAACAGAACAGCAGGGTTAAATTGGAACTGGATGGGTGGGCATTGGATTTGGTATTGTGTACTGTACTGTTTTTTATTATTGTTGTGAGCCGCCCCGAGTTTGCGGAGAGGGGCGGCATATAAATCCAATAAACCTAAACCTACATGCAGAGGCCATTGTAGCTGAAAACGGGGCATGGGGAGGGACGCATGCAGACCCCCTCCGCGGCTCTGTTGTTGCTGGCAGAGGGCTATCAAAGCAAACTGAAAGGAGAAATTTTTTCCCCTTTTGCATTTGAGCATGCAGGAAGGGACAGGGAAAGGAGAAAGGGAAAAAGAGGAAAGGCAAAGGGGAAAAGATGGGAAGGGAGAAAGGAAGGGAAAAAAGGAAAGAGGGGAAGGAAGAAGAAAGGAGAATGAAGAGGGGAGGAAAGAGAAGGAAGGAAGGAAGGAAGGAAGGAAAGAAGGAAGGAAGGAAGGAAGGAAGGAAGGAAGGGTGGGTAGATGGGTGGATGAAAATGAGGATGGAAGGAAAGAATGAAGGAAGGAAAAATAAAGGAAGGAAGGAAGGAAAAATAAGAGAAGGAAGGATGGAAAGAAGGAAGAAAGAAAGAAAGAAGAAAGGAAAAATAAGAGAAGAAAGGATGGAAAGAAGGAAGGAAAGAAAGAAGGAAGGAAGGAAGGAAGGAAGGAAGTTATAATGAGAGTGAGGGAAGTCCTGCCTTAGCACTTGGCCACCACAGGTAAATGAGTGCTGTCAAACTGGCCACGCCCACCATGGGTACACCTACCCCCGGCCTCGCCCACCCCATCCTTCCAAGGTCAAACACAACCCTCAATCAAACAGAGTTTGGCACCCCTGGTGTATAGCAAGGGATGAAACCCTTCCCCTTCCACGAAAGCTGAGGGTTAGGCTCAACCACCGAAGGCTTTATAACACACTTCACCTGATTCCACTTTTGGGCTTGTTGTTGTTTTGATTAACGTGCCTGCAGTGTTTTACTCCTAAGGCCAGACTCTGCCAGCTGCTCTTCATTGGACTTTCCTTCTGTTATTTTCCTCCAGGCTGCCCTGCAGGGACTGACACTTGTTCAAAACAAAATTGCAAAAAGCCTATAAGCAACTCTTGCCTGAATCCACCTCACCATTGCATCCTGTATTCTGGCATGCTTCCATTCGCCTGTTAATGTTTTTTCTTTCTTTCTTTCTTTCCCCAAGTGGGAAAATCAGAACTGCAGAAAAAACAATTGCTACCAACCTGCCTTCGGTGGAAGACCTGCACACTGCATGAGTCAAAAAGAGGGCGGGGAAAATGTTCATTGACCCCTCGCATCCTGGACACAAACTGTTTCAACTCCTACCCTCTAAACGTCGCTGCAGAGCACTGCACACCAAGACAACTAGACACAAGAACAGTTTTCTCCCTGAATGCCCTCACTCTGCTAAACAAATAATTCCCTCAACACTGTCAAACCATTCACTAAGGCTGCATTACTATTGCTATTAGTCTTCTCATTGTTGCTATATAGAATAGAACAGAATAGAATAGATTTTCCTCCCACTTAGACTGTATGACTGTAACATGTTGCTTGTACCCTAAGATTTTTATTAATATTGATGGTTTCTTCATTGCTTATTTGACCCTATGACAATCATTAAGTGCTGTACCACATGATTCTTGACAAATGTATCTTTTTCTTTTATGTACGCTGAGAGCATCTGCACCAAGACAAATTCCTTGTGTGTCCAATCACACTTGGCCAATAAAATTCTATTCTATTCTATTCTATTCTGTTCTGTTCTGTTCTGTTCTATTCTATTCTATTAATAATAATAATAATAATAATAATAATAATATAATCATCATCATCATAATCACTACTACTACTATTACTACTACTACTACTATTTTAAAAAATGTAAAAATGCAGCTGCCTGTTCATTAGCTCCGCGTTGGCCTCTCTAGACCTTAAATGCTTCTGATTATTATCATAATATGCAAAAACAACCTGAAACCACAACTGCTCATTCTCTAGTTGTTGCTGGCCATCATTTGCATTTTCCATAATATTTATTAATATTAATTATTACTATTATTACTATTATTATTATTATTATTATTATTTGATGTTAATTAGGGAGAGCCATCTTTCACGGAAGCTCGGCATTAATTAAATTTACTGTGAAAATAATTGCATGCAGATGCATCAGGGATCAGAGTTTGACTGCCGCTTAACAGGGAAGCACTGCTGAATTCACACTCAGCTGGTGTCACAATCGCATGGCTGTTAGGAGGAAATAAATGCATCCCAAATGGACAATTTCATTTAGAGAGTTAAAAAAAAAAACCCCAAGAAGAAGAAGAAGGGGGGGGGGGGGAGAGGCAATGGGATTCCGAAGGATTAATGAGGCAAAGGGGTTTAGCTTTGCAATTGGATGCAAACTGCAAACATTGTAAGTTGCTAAATCATCACTTAACCTTAATGTTCCATGGAGTTCCAATCACTCACAGGCCTGAGGGCCAATTAAATGTGAGCAGTGAAAGGAAGAACATTTCAAAGAGAACCGATGTGCGGGAGGAAAACAGAACAACAGAGTTGCAAGGGACTTTGGAGGTCTTCTAGTCTAAACTTCTTTTAACCAGGAGACCTTATATCAGGGGTGAAATCCAGCAGGTTCTGACAGGTTCTGGAGAACCAGTGGTGGAACCAGAGTGGGGAGGGAATGAGGCTTTTGAAGCATCCTTTCCCCAGGAGTGGGGTGCAAATGGACATTTTGCAGTATGTTTTCCCCAGATTGGGGCTGGGGATGTGGATTTTGTAATATCCTTCCCCTGGAGTGGGGAGGGAATGGAGGTTTTGCAGTATCCTTCCCCTGACGTGGAGAGGAAATGGAGATTTTGCAGTATCCTTCCCCTGGACTGGGGAGGGAATGGGGATTTTGTAGTATCTTTCCCTTGGAGTGGGGAGGGAATGGAGATTTTGCAGTGTCCTTCCCCTGGAGTGGGGAGGGAATGGGGATTTTGTAGTATCCTTCCCCTGGAGTGGGAAGGGAAGGGAGATTTTGCAGTGTACTTCCCCTGGAGTGGGGAGGGAATGGGGATTTTGCAGTGTCCTTCCCCTGGAGTGGGGAGGGAATGGGGATTTTGTAGTATCCTTCCCCTGGAGTGGGAAGGGAAGGGAGATTTTGCAGTGTACTTCCCCTGGAGTGGGGAGGGAATGGGGATTTTGCAGTGTACTTCCCCTGCCACGCCCATCAAGCCAAACCACGGCCACAGAACGGTATTAAAAAATTTGGATTTCACCACTGCATTATATAATGTTGGACACATAGATAGTGCCCAGTGATGGAGCAGCCCCAGTGATGGAGCACCCACAACTTCTGGAGGCATGTTGTCCCACTGTTCCACTGGTTGATTGTTCTCACTGTCAGGAAATTCCTCCTTAATTTGTTCTCTCCTTGCTTAGTTTCTATCCATTGCTTCTTGTTCTACCCTCATGTGCTGTCCTGTGACCTCTAGTCCTTCGTTTCACCATAGACATGCCCAATTATTATTGTTCGCTGTCTTATTCTTGCTGTTAGCCGCCCCAAGTCTCCGGAGAGGGGCGGCATACAAATCCAATCAATCAATCAATCAATCAATCAATCAATCAATAAATAAATAAATAAATAAATAAATAAATTCCTGCAACCGTTCATTGTAAGTTTTATCCTCCAGTCCCCTAATCATCTTTTGCTGCTCTTCTCAGCACTTGTTCTAGGCTCTCAACATCAATTCATTTTTTAAAGGATTTCTGTTCAACTGAATGACAAAGCAACAGAGTTTTCCAGTTCGTTCCTTGGGTTGTTTTTTTTTTTTTTTTGCTTCCCACATGTACACCTACCTCGGTGTCGGTTCCTGCGTTTCCGTCTCCCAACAGATGAGCTACGGACAGCGGGCTGCAACTGGCCAATCTCAATGGGCGTGTTGGTCCGAAAGCTCTCCTTAAATTTCTGCATCAGGGTCTCCACTGTTTCCTGCGACACCTCTGCAGCTGCAAGATGGAGAGACAATGGGAGGGGGAGGATGAAGGGGCCATGAAGTGATGCCTTCATAAAGTTCTATCGTATTGTATCGTACCGTATCCTAGCCTATCGCCTATTCTATTCTATTCTATTCTATTCTACTCTACTCTACTCTATATTCTATTCTGTTCTGTTCCATTCCGTTCCGCTCCACTTTCGATTTTCTGTTCCACTCTATTCCTTTTTTTAAAATATTTCTATTATTTTCAAAATGGTAAGACATAACAAGACAAATAAACAAAATGTAACACATAACATAAAAAGGAGCTACAAATGCTCCGCTCACTATTGAAGTCATGTTAATACAGAAAAGAAAAGTTGATTATTATTTAGATCAGATCAGAAAAGTAAAACATCTCTATATTATTTCTTTATATAATAAAACATTTAACTATTAAACTCTATACTTCAACATCATTAAACGTTTCTTTTATTCCACCAACAATAAATCTTTTGCCAAGTTTTATAAAATTCTGTTTCCATTTGATTATTCAACCGTCTCGTCATCATGTCTAATTCTGTGCATTGCATAATCTTGCTAAAAAACCACATCACCCTTTGGAACTTCTATATCTTTCCATTTTTGTGCAAAGACAATTCTTGCAGCAACCAGAATATGAATTATTAAATAATATATTTCTTTTTTATATTTATCCTTTGTAATGCCTAATAAGAAGAATTCTGGGGTCTTCTTGATTTCTTGTAGTGTTATTTCTCTTAGCCATTTTTCTACCTTGTTCCAATAGGTCTTTGCTTTCGGACACGTCCACCATAAATGAAAGTCCGTTCCAATTTCTTTTTTACATTTCCAACAATTAGGGGATGTATTTGGAAACATTTTTGAGATTCTATTTGGTGGCAAATGCCCTCTATAAAACATCTTTATTTGGTTTTCTTTAAAAGAAACTGATTTAGTTATCTTCCAGTTATATGTCCAAACCTTTTCCCACGTATCTATATCTATTTATTTTCTTATATTTTTACACCAGCTTCTCATATTATCTTTTAAAATCCAGCCTATCGTCCTATAGTTAATCAAATATTTATATACCTTCCCTATCAATTTTCCTTGATTTTTGGTTAATTTTTTCCCTAGTATATTATTGTCTTTCTGAAATATGTATGTTCTTACATCTTTTTGGAATCTTGATTGAATCTGGGCATACTGCCACCAGTCAGTTGCAATCCCTGCCTGTTGTAACTCTTGTCTTGGTTTTAGTTTCAATTGATTATCTAATACATCCCTATACTTCCAAATTTTACCTTCTTGTAGTAAACTTGGGGGGCATGTAGCTTCTATTGGAGAGATCCATTCTGGCATTACTAAGAAGTGATTTTTCCTTATTGTATTCCATTCATTTAGTAAAGCCTTTCTGATTGTATGTCTCTTAAAGTAAGAATGTTGTTTGTATTTATCATACCAAATAAAAGCATGCCATCCTAACATTAAACCATGTCCCTCGAGGTTTAATAATCTTCTATTTTCTAAAGTTAACCATTCTTTTATCCAAGATAAGGCTGCTGCTTGGTAATACAACTTCCACTCTATTCCAGTGCAACACAATCCCAAAGGATTCAGATCGGCTCATAACAACAAAACTATAAAACAATATAAAACCCTTAATTTAATCCATGCTATATCACACATACCAATCAAAACGTTTTTCGAATCATCAAATTCAACTATTTTCTTTTTTCCATCAAAGTTCCTCTAAGGTTTCCAGTTTTGCAAATGATTGTTTCTTGGTCCCCCTTAACCCCCCCCCCCGACCATATTGTAATTTCTGCAAGTTAATTTTATAAACCAATCTCTGGATTGGAGGCTTTTCTAACTTTTTGTGGGCCTTAATCTTGCCCCATTCATCTCTACCCCTGCTCTCAAGCTATCCTCAGAGTTCAACCCGGAGTGGTGAATCCATATCAATCTTGCCCTCCAAACACACCGCTGTCAACTTCACATTTGCAATGAGAACTGCCAAACGCTTGGTTTTGAAGTATCCATTGTGACATGTGGAACTGATGCTGAATTTAACCTAAGGTTGCATGGGTACATGGTTGAGTTGCTGTAGCCTTGAAGCAAATATACATTAGACATGGTTGGCTTTTCCTCCCAAGGCAGCACGAGGAAGCAATTAGGCTTCCTGAAGCCAACAATTCTACAGCCACAAACCTGGAAAGGATCTTGTTGTAAAAGACTCCCTGGGAATTCCCCCTTCAAATGAGAGTTGCTACCTAGCACAGTTCACCTGTGTTGTCTATACTTAAATGAGTTTTGGTTACCATTAAAAAAAAAAGATGTAGAGACTCTGTAAAGAGTGTAGAGAAGAGCAACAAAGATGGTTAGATAATGATCTTTATTGTCATTGTATATTATGTATACAATGAAATTGGATCATTATGATGATTCCACCCAACATCCTAATAATAGACTGCTCAAAAAAATAAAGGGAACACTCAAATAACACATCCTAGATCTCATTGAATATTACATTTCCACAATTATTCCATTTGTACAACAGCATGTGAAATTGATTGTCAGTCAGTGTTGCTTCCTAAGTGGTCCAATTTGATTTCACAGAAGTTTGATTTACTTGGAGTTATATTCTATTGTTTAAGTGTTCCCTTTATTTTTTTGAGCAATGAAAAATTCATACAACAACAACCTCACAATCACATCTGCAGCTGGAGCAAGGTATTAAGCTCAATGGCACCAAGCCTGCTGGCACAGGTAGGTTTTTATCACCCTGCAAATTAATTAATTAATTAATTAATTAATTAATTAATTAATTTGTTTGTTTGTTTGTTTGTTTGTTTGTTTGTTTGTTTGTTTGTTTGTTTGTTTGTTTGTTTATTTATTTATTTATTTATTTATTTATTTATTTATTTATTTATTTATTTATTTATTTATTTATTTATTTATTTATTTATTTATTTATTTATTTATTTATTTATTTATTTATTTATTTATTTATTTATTTATTTATTTATTTATTTATTTATTTATTTATTTATTTATTTATTAGATTTATATGCCGCCCATCTCCTTAGACTCGGGGTGGCTCACAACACAATAAAAACAGTTTATAACAAATCTAATAATTTACAATATACAATATTAAAAAAAAACCATTATTAAACAGACATACACACAAGCATACCATACATAAATTGTATAGGCCTGGGGGAGATATCTCAGTTCCCCCATGCCTGATGACAAAGGTGGGTTTTAAGGAGTTTGCAAAAGGCGAGGAGGGTAGGGGCAGTTCTAATCTCTGGGGGGAGCTGTTTCCAGAGAGTCGGGGCCCCCACAGAGAAGGCTCTTCCCCTGGGGCCCACCAACTGACATTGTTTAGTTGACGGGACTCGGAGAAGGCCCACTCTTTTTCTTTCCTTCTTTTCTTTTTTTCTTTTTAAGTAGGTGAACGTGATTAGAAAGGTCTAGGAGGGCGGTGGTGGTGTGAATCTCTAGAAGGAGTTGATTCGCCCAGCACTAGTTATAAGCCGCCCTGAGTCTAAGGAGAAGGGCGGCATAAAATAATCAAATCCAATCAAATCAAAAGTTATAACCAACACTTTAAATCCAGAGACCAATTGGCAACCAATGCAGCTTGCAGAGTGATGGCGAGATATGCGTGTTATGAGATATTGTGTTGAGTTTGCCTGCCCCACATCGTGCATTTCAGAGAGATGGGGATCAGCAAAGGAATTGTCCACATGTCTCCAGGGTAGAGTCACAAAGTAAGAGGCAAGATAAATCTGGAACGGATTGGAAATGATAATAATAACGACCATGCCCTTTTCCACACTTGCCCTACCGTGACCCAAAGCTAGGTGTTTTTTTTTTTTAAGAGTTGCCTTCTGATTTAGCAAGCCGACACCCAGCAGGTTTGGTGAGAGGGTAGGCTCTGACCTTAAAATGTTAATTCTCCTCCCAGTCAATCCATTTTGCTGCAAAGAACCTCTGGCACAGCTCTGCAAAATAATGTGTGAACCGAAGCCAGGAGCCCTGCTGGGATGCCAAGGTTCCGGAGGTTGCTTCAAATGAAATTGTGATTAAAAGTTTTGAGTCCTTTCCTTTTTTTTTTCTTTTCTTTTTAAGTAGGTGAACATGATTAGAAATTAGGCAAGACTATTGGACTACAAAAATATAAGAAAGACAGGAAACAAAATAATTGGGGTTTGGCAAGAGGAATGTAAATTTGAAGATTGTGATTGATTATTAAATATGAATTGATGTAAGGATGCAATCAGATATATTCAGGTATTGCTTTAAGATATGATATATGAATTTACAACATTGTATTAGAAGCATAGAATTACATAGATAATTTAGATTAATAATCATAAAAGATTGATGTGAGTTAATGATAGTAAAATGTTAAGGTTTTTAATATTACCTAAGTTTGGAAATACTGAAATCTATATAGAAATGCAAAGGTGGAAAAGCATTGCCCCGAGTCTACGGAGAGGGGCGGCATACAAATCTAATCTAATTGAATTGAAATATTGATAGAATGTTACAACATGTTATATATCATATGGTTATAATATTATGATAAATGTCTAAGAAATTAGGATCAAATTGGTTTGATATTTTGATTAAGTTTTGAGTCCTCTCTCCTTTCCTCCCCTACTTCCAAGCAGAAAAAGAATAATCAGAGATGGGAAATGGTAGGAATTGGAGCTTTAAAAGTTTCCTGTGAGAGCTCCATTACTGACATTACTGAGCAAGGAAAGGTGAGGCACTGTGTTTTAGAAAGATTGAGGGATGGAGAAAACAAGGGAAAGAAAGAGAGAGAAAGAGAGAGAGGGGGATGAGAAGGAGAGGAGAGAGAGAGAAGAGAGAGAGGAGAGAGAGAGAAAAGAGAAGAGAGAGAGAAAGAAAGAAAAAGAGAGAAGAGATAGAGAGAGAAGAGAGAGGAGAGAGAAAAAAGAGAGGAAAGAGAAAGAAAAAGAGATAGTGAGAGGAGAGAGAGAGAAAGGAGAGAGAGAGAAAAGAGAGAGAGAGCTAGAAAAGAGAGAGAGAGGCTGAGAAATTCTTGAACTGCTAGGCCTTTGATGCCATCACAATCTGGGCATGTAATTTCACAGGCTCTTGCAGCTATAAAGTTTCTCTGATACCATCAGCTTACTAGATATGGTAGCAATTTGCCAGGACTTTGAAGGTTTCCACTGGTGGCCAAGATAATGTAGTAAAATTTCCCTCAAAAGGAGGTGTTCCTTTGAAAAAGAAAGAAGAATCTATGATTTGTCCAGGGTTTATCAGGAAGGCAAGCCTGATTCTCAGAGAAGAAAGTCACACAGCTAATAAGAATTCAGGGAGCAGAGAAGGGAGATTTATTTATTTGGATTTATACACAATAACCACAATAGCTGCAATAACCTCACCTTCATCAGTTTATTGACAAGAAAATGTTTCCCCTCTCTTCCTAGTCCAATTTCTTGCAAGGAATTTCTGATTTTGAGTTGCAAGCTCATAGCTTCCTTACAACCAGTTTGGAAAGTAGTTTAGCCAGAGAAAGAGAGACAGAGACAGAGACAGAGAAATCAAAGGACTTTCTCAGTGGACCAGGAATTTGACCTGAGCTTGCAGAATAAAAAACCAGCATCCTTTCAGGAGATTGTGGGAGCCTATTTGTTCCATAATAGCACAGGTTTTAGCCCATGTACTTTTATGTCATAGCATCTTCGATATGCTAGGTGACTTTTTTCCTAGGTTGTTTGGGCTACTCCTTCATTCCTTCGTTCCTTCGTTCCTTCGTTCCTTCGTTCCTTCGTTCCTTTGTTCCTTCGTTCCTTCGTTCCTTCGTTCCTTCATTCCTTCGTTCCTTCGTTCCTTCTTTCGTTCCTTCCTTCCTTCTTTCCTTCCTTCGTTCCTTCATTCATTCCTTCGTTCCTTCCTTCTTTCCTTTGTTCCTTCCTTCTTTCATTCCTTCCTTCCTTCTTTCATTCCTTCCTCCCTCCCTCCCCTCCCTTTCCCTCCTACAATCCCTCCCATATCTCCTTCCATCCTTCCCTTCCCTTCCCTTCCCTTCCCTTTCTCTCTTCCCTTCCTCCAACATCCCACTGGAAGGCCATCCAAGCAAGCCCTATGCCCGCCTTGACCATGCCCTACCCACCACCACTGGCCCCCACCTTCTGCCCTGACAATATTTATGCCTTGTTCGCTGTCAAAAAAAGACAAGGAAGGTTTCCAAAGGCATGGTGTAATGTTGTTAGATATACACAAGCCAGCAAAGCAATAATCAGAAATAACCAAACTTGATTGTGTATCGTAGCAACCTGCAAGATACTGATAGCTCCGGGGAAGTGATTTTGCTCTCCCGTCTGTTCTTAGATAAGCCAATTGGATTGGATTATAAACAAGGCAGGATAATGTGTTCTCGGGGGAATCCTCTCTCTTTTTCCTTTCCGGTTCTCTCTCAAACCCTCTCTCAAATAGGCTGATTTAAACAAGAGCATCTGCCTGGCATTTGAAAAAGCAGGCATATAGGGTGCATAAAAAAACCCAAACCAAACACCTCACAGCTTTTTCTTCAAACTCATGGTTAAATTATAGATTGCTGTACCCCTCTTTCATTTGCTGGGTGTTGAATGTTGTATGTCTATACTTTGTAAGTGCTTTTGACATGAATAAAGAAGATGGTTAGATTATAGGCTGGGCAGACATTTGTCTAAAATAGGGTCTCCTGTTTGAGCAGGGGGTTAGTCTACAAGACCTCCAAGGTCCCTTCCAAGTCTGTTATTCTAGGTTGTAACCAAGGAGAGAAGCATCTGTTAGACCAAATACCTACTTTTTAAAGGAATAATATACTTCTATATGTCTGTCAGTCTATCTTCCCATCCACTCAGCCAACCATCCATTCATTTATCCATCTATCCATCCATCCAACCAACCCACCCACCCACCCACCCATCCAGTCATCTCCCCATGCACACATCCATCTATCGACTCACCCATCGACTCATCCATCCATCCATCCATCCATCCATCCATCCATCCATCCATCCATCCATCCATCAATTTATCCATTCATCCATTCCCTCATGCATCCATCTATCCACTCACTCACCCACCCACCCACCCATCTTTCCACTCATTCATCTACTCACCCACTCATCCATCCACTCATCTATCCACATCTATCCATCCATTGATCCATCCACCCACCAACCTACCCATCCATCCATCCATCCATCCACTCATCCAACCCACCCATCCAGCCAGCCATCTCCCCCCACACACATCCATCTACTCCATCCATCTGTCCGTCCATCAACTCATCCAACCCACCCACCCACCCATTCATCCAAATCTCCCCATACACATCCATCCATCTATCCATCCATCCATCCACCCACCCACCCACCAACCCACCTCCTTTTGAAGATGAAAAGCAAATTGAGGGAAGGGCCATGCTTCACAAGCAATGCCGTTCCTCTCCAAGGAACTCAGAGGAAATGTACTTTTTCTCCTCATCTCTTCACAAGACGCCTCCTTCCCTCTTAATTTTTATTCCTTCACTGTTCCAGGCATTGTGCCAATGACAACCCTTATCTGGCACAAAGCAGGAAGGGAGAAAGAGAGAGAGAGAGAGAAAAAAAATATTGATATAATCACTCAAAAAGTTTAATAAATCTGGAGGGATGAAGAGAATTTTTAAAATTTATTTTATTTTATTTTTTGATAAACACCAAATGCTGGTGCCCAGCCCAAGGTCACCGGAACCAGCTAATGCCTTGTGCAGAGTGGGTTGAAATTCTGCATGCAAAGGAAGGAGGATAAACACAGAAACTTCTCTCTTGATCAATTCAGGGAATCCTTCTGCATCAAGGACAACGGTTTTAGCATCAGTTTAAATGTTGTATTTAAATAGGCACCAGGATGAGGGGGGAGGAGGGGGATGAAAGCAGAAGAAAGAAAGAGGAGGAGGAGAAAATCCAAGAAAGAAGGAGGAGGGAGGGACGGAGGTGAAGTGTGAAGGAGGATGAAAAGGAAAAGGAAAGAAGAATGAGGAGGAGGGAGGGAGGCAGGAAGAAGGAAGGAAGGAAAGAAGGAAGGAAGGAAGGAAGAAGAGGGGGAGGAGGAGAAGAAAAGGAGGATGGTGAAGGGAAAGAAGGGAAGGAGTAGTAGTAGGAGTAGTAGTAGGAGAAAAAAAGAAGGAAAGGGAGATTAAAAAGAGAAGGAGGAGGAGAAGAAGAAGAGAAAGAGGAGGAAGAAGAAGAAGAAGAAGAAGAAGAAGAAGAAGAAGAAGAAGAAGAAGAAGAAGAAGAAGAAGAAGAAGAAGAAGAAGAAGAAGAAGAAGAAGAAGAAGAAGAAGAAGAAGAAGAAGAAGGGAGAAGGGACCCCCTGGTACCGACTGGCTGGACATTATAAAGGATATTTATATATCTGGGTGTTTTTTTTCTTTGAAGAAGTTTTGCTTCTGATCCAAGAACCTTCTTCAGCTCTGGCTTAGCTAAATGTCTATGGAGGTTCTCAGTTATCCAGCTCATGGTTGTCCCAAAGGTGCGCTTTCGAGAGGCAACAGGACTGAACTGAAGAAGCTTCTTGGATCAGAAGCAAAATGTCTTCAAGGAAAAACAGAGGAAGCCCAGTTGCCTCTTGGGGAAAAAAGCAACTTTGTGACTCCTGATACGTGTGTGTGTGTGTGTGTGTGTGTGTGTGTGTCTCTCTCTCTCCACTCCTGATCCATCTCCAAACCCTCTCTTTTTTCCCCCCCTTCCTTTCTTCCACACTCATTCTTTTCCAAGTCACGGTTCTCAATCACTTCTAAGCTAATTGTCTCCACTCATGTGTGCAAACTCGCAGTGCGTTGGGCGATGCCGCAGAATGTTAATTCTATTCGGAACCAATTGGGGAAGGTATGCAAAATCAACGCCTTTCCTTTTTGGGGGAAACCGAAAAAGGAAATCAGATCCGTATTAATTGCAGGGCTTGTAATGAGGAACCCAAGCCCCAACCACACCTGTAAATGAGGGCTGGTAGCCCTTCCCCTCACACACACACCTAAGAACATAAGAAGATAATAATAAGAGCCCTGCTGAATCCATCAAGTCCAGCATTCTGTGTCCCACATTGTCCCACCAATTGTCCATGGGGATCTTCTTCTTCTTCTTCTTCTTCTTCTTCTTCTTCTTCTTCTTCTTCTTCTTCTTCTTCTTCTTCTTTTCTTCTTCCTCTTCCTCTTCCTTCCTCCTCCTCTCCTCCTCCTCCTCTCTCCTCCTCCTCCTCCACCTCCTCCTATCATCATCATCATCATCATCATCATCATCATCATCATTATTAATTAGATTTGTATGCCGCCCTTTTCCGAAGACTCGGGGCAGCTCACAGAAAAAGAAGACAAAACCCTCCCTTTCCCTTGACCCCCAACAAATGGTACACACATACACACACACATACACACACCCCTTTCCATTTAAACACATTTTGGCTGTTCTGCCACCTTTTTCTTCCTCTCCTTCCCTTCCCATCAAAATACAGTGCTCAAAAAAAAAATAAGGGAAACACTGAAATAACACATCTTAGATGTGAATGAATGAAATATTTGTTCTGTACAAAGTTGAATGTGCACAACAGCAGATGAAATTGATTGTCAATCAGTGTTGCTTCCTAAGTGGACAGTTTGATTCCACAGAGGTTTGATTGACTTGGAGTTATATTGTGTTGTTTAAGTCTTCCCTTTATTTTATTTTTAGCAGTATATAATACAGCACAATTTGTATAACATTATTGCTGATAATGTGAGGGAAGGGAGACTAGTATAGATCTATTTTGAGCTCTTTTGCTCTCTTCAGTTAGCCATACCCCTACTGGGATTTGAACCTGTGGGGTCTGCCTTGCAAAGCAGCAGCTTTTAACCTCTAGACCACAGGCTCTCCTCCCTTTCAGCTTGTACCAGGGAAGAGTGTTATGTTTTTGTTTTCTGTCGAATTACCCTGATATACGCAAATACGAGAGGAAGCATACTGCTTTCCTTTTTGCCTCTCAGCCCCTCCAGGGATCATATCCAAGACAGATAAATTTTTATATTTTAATTTCAGCCAGGAGCAGGATAAATCCCCAAAGTGTGTAGGTGGGGGGGGGGGGAGTTTCAGATGCTTTTCAGTGGGAAAAAAAGGCCTATTATCTTGCTTCCTGATCACCTCCAGCTTTTGTGCTCCAAGCAAAGAATTTGGTCGCCTCTGGTTCTTTGAGGCCTCATCTGCCTTAGCTGGCTGGGGCGATTGTGGAAAACGAAGTGCCAGAAATCTTAGAGAATCAAGATGTAAAAGGGATAAGGGCACGCCCATTCAAATAGAAGGGAGAGAGTGAAAAAGAAAATGGAGGGGACTGGTTGGTTAATTGGCTTGTAATTTAATAACATTGAAAGGGAGAGAGGAAGATGGAAGAAAGGGAGGGTGGGAGAGAGGGAGGAAAGAGAAACAGAGGAAGGAAAAAGAGAAAGAGGAAGGAAGGGAGGGAGGGAGGAAGGAAGGAAGGGGAAGGGAAGAAGACAGGAAAGGAGGGAAGGAGTGATCTAGAGAGGGAGGGAGGAAGGGAGAGAGGAAGGGAGGAAAGGGGAGGGAAGAAGACAGGAAAGGAGAGAAAGAATGAGCTAGGGAGGGAGAGAGGGAGGAGAGAAGAGGGAAGGAGGAAGACAGGAAAGAAAGGAAGGAGGGAGACAGAAAAGGAGGGAGGAAGGAAGGAGGGAGGGAGGAAGGAAAGAAGGAAGGAGAGAAGGAGAGAAGGAGTAAGACAGCAAAGAAAGGAAGAGGGAGGGAGGGAGACAGGAAGGAAGGAGAGAGGGAGGGAGGAAGGAAGGGTACAAAACCCAACTCATTTAGTTATCATAAACCATCAAAAACTATCAATTTGATATAAAGGTTAGCGCTGTAGAATATTGCACCACGAAAGGGAGTGAAGGGAATTGAAACTGCATGTACTTTTATAAGCCTGGATATTAATTACCGTTGGCCCATATTAATCAATGTCAAAATAGGGCTGAGGGAGCTATGGAATTCTAGGTTTTGCTGAACTTGTTATTTCCAGCCCTCTCAGCCAGCACTGCCAGTCTTGAAGGATGCCCAGTTCAGCACCATCTGCAAACGGATAGGTCCCTCATGCTTCTCCATGCTCGATAGGAGCTTCCCGTTTTTTCCACTCCACTTAAAAAACAAAAATGGCCCTGAAAGGCTGGGATGAGCCAAGGGAGATCTTCCATCAACTATTTTCCCAGCTTTCTTTTCCACATAGCAGGAGAAAGATATTGGAAAGGATCGCTTGAATCTCAAATATGGCTGGTGAACAGTTTGCCAGCTATTTCATCCTGTTGTTGTCTTTCAATGAAACCTAAAGCTTCCTCCCTCTTTCCTTCCTTCCTTCCTTCCCTCCCTCCCTCCTTCCCTCCTTCCTTCCCTCCCTCCCTCCTTCCATCCTTCCTTCCTTCCCTCCCTCCCTCCTTCCTTCCCTCCCTCCCTCCTTCCTTCCATCCATCCTTCCTTCCCTCCTTCCATCCTTCCTTCCTCTTTCCTTTCCTTCATTCCTTCTTTCCCTTCCTTTTTCTTCCCTTCCCTTCATTTTCTCCTTTCTTCCTCTCTTTCATTCCCTTCTTTCCCTTCCTCACTCCTTTCTCTTTTCTCTATCCTTCCTTCCCCTCAATCTCATCTTCTTCCTTCCTTCCTCCCTCCCTCTCTCCCCGCCTTCCCTCCCTCCCTCCTTCTCATCTTCCTTCCTTCTGACCTTCCTCCCTCTCAATCTCCTTTCTTCTAACAACAGCTAAATGTTGCATACGAGGGCTCGCAGCTTGATTTTTCTCAACAACCCCTGACTAGAGGATTGGACTCTGCAGTCCAAAAACAGAGATCAACAGTCCATGGTTCAAAAAAATGGGAATAATAGAAATGAAGCGAAAGAAGGAGGGAGGAAAACCCAGGTTGTTTTCTCAAACAGCTTAGTCTGTTAGAAGGCCAGTCACAACACACACCCAAGTGCAGAAGACGAGGCTGTAAGAATGACAATGAACTACCCCAGGGTTGAGATTAGCTGTTGCTATAGTGTTGCTCTGGTCTCAGCTACAGAGCTTCACGCTGCAGGAAAAAAAGGTTCGCCATCACTGGTATAGGGCAGTGATGACAAACCTATGGCACGGGTGCCATAGGTAGCACGCGGAGTCATATCTGCTGGCATGCGAGCCATTGCCCTAGCTAAGCTCCAACATGCATATGTGTGCCAGCCAGCTGATTTTTGGCTTGCACAGAGACTCTGGGAGGGCATTTGTGGCTTCCAGAGAGCCTCCGGGGGATGGGTGAGGGGTTTTTTACACCCTCCCGGGCTTACTGGACTCACCAGAAGTTGGGAAACTGGTCATTTCCAGCCTCCAGAGGGACTCCAGGGGACGGAGGAAGCTATTTTTACCTTCCGCAGTAATTGAATTATGGATGTGGGCACACATGCTTACATGATAGCACATGCACACAATCTTTTGGCACCCGAGGAAAAAAGGGTTCACCATCAGGTATAGGGTCTCTTGCTTGAGCAGAGGGTTGGACTAGAAGACCTCCAAGATCCCTTATTATTCTGTTATTCTGTTATTCCATAAATTTAGTCCGTTAGACCATGAACGGTGTGGCTAACCATGCTTGAGAAGATAACCGATCAGAACATGTGTTCCAAAAGAGCCTTGGTGACTCAGTGGTTAGAGTGCAGCCCTGCTCCTTCAGCTAACTGCAAGCTATAGGTCATGTTAGTACATGGTACATACTGTTATTTGGGATTGCCATGTCTGCTAAACTGCCTATTGTAGTTTATTACATTTACAGTTGTAATATCACTTTAAGGACTTTGGCTGGTTAGCCATAAGAGGGCACCAGTACTCTCTCCTGACAATGATGCTGGATTGCTCATTCACCTTTTGCCTTTACCTTGATGGGGGGGAGTGTATTTTGCTTACTGCTTGCTTTGTGCGGTTTGTTAATTATTTCTGCTTTACGTCTATATGTAAATAATACTTATTCAGTATACTAAGTCTGTGTCATTACTGGTTGTATCACACATCCAGACTCTTCCTTAATCTCTGCTCAGTATATGTCGAAGGTTTTGTAGCCTAGCTGCACCGAGACATACCAACAGTTCAGCAGTTCAAATCTTGCCACCGGCTCAAGGTTGACTCCGCCTTCTGTTGTGGTTAGCTCTGGCCCAGCTCCTGCCCCAAGGACTGTGGATGTGGGGGAGACATCCACATGCTGCAGGCCTGTTTTGCCCCCGGTGGAATCTGCTGATGAAGGCTCCTCTGACCAAGAAGACATGAGTGACAGGGAGGAGGAGAGTGTGGCAGACAGCTCAGAAGGAGATCAATCAACTAAACAATGTCGGTTGGCGGGCCCCAGGGGAAGAGCCTTCTCTGTGGCGGCCCCGGCCCTCTGGAACCAACTCCCCCCGGAGATTAGAACTGCCCCTACTCTCCCTGCCTTCCGTAAAGCTCTTAAAACCCACCTTTGTCGTCAGGCATGGGGGAACTGAAACACCTCCCCCGGCCACGTACAATTTATGTATGGTATGTTTGTGTGTGTGCTTGTTAATATAGTGGGGTTCTTTTAAAAACTATTTTAAATACTTAAATTTATTGAATTTATTTGGATTTGTACGATTGTTTATATTTTTTTGTTGTGAGCCGCCCCGAGTTCGCGGAGAGGGGCGGCATACAAATCTAAATAATAAATAAATAAAATAAATAAATTATCTAGCTCCTCCTTGGATTCAGAACAAGAGTTAATGATACAGCCACGCATGCGGAGAGCGATGCATAGGCAACAACAACTGAGAGATTATTATCAAAGAAAATGAGGCCACCTGTGGTTGGGTGGGGCTGTGGTCATTAGTGAGGCTGCTATAAAGAGCAGCCTGTGGGTTTGGCCATTGTGGAGGATTATCTGATCGTTGTGTTTCGTGACTGCTTTACTGACTTTGACTTTTTGTGTGCTGATTTCCCCTCGCTTTGACACTAAACCAGAGCAAAGTGTGTTTCACTTTGTGAAAGAAGAAGGACTGTGAATTGCCTCACAGCTGCAAGATAAGTATCACAGAACTGATAAGGGACTTGTACAAATTACCAGTTTGTTTGGAGATGAGTGCTCTTTGCTATACCAAAAGAGGGCTTAGTTTAAGTGAATTTTTATTATAAAGAACATTGTTTTGAATTTTCAAACGTGTGTGTGTGTCTGAAATTTGTACCTGTGAATTTTTGGGAGAGCCCAACAGAACACCTTCCATCCTTCCAAGGTAGATAAAGTGAGGACCCAGATTGTTGGGGGCAAGAGGCCGATTCTGTAAACCGCTTAGCGAGGGCTGCAAAAGCACTATGAAGCAGTATATAAGTCTAAATGCTATTGCTATGCTCTGGAAGAGATCTGCTTGAAGAGATCTATGTAGAGACAAAAAATAACTTGTGATAAACAAGGAGAAGTGACAGAAACTGGAAAGGTGGAGGGAGGAAAGGAATTCCTCCGAATCCTCCAACAATGCTTATTGTTTTGGCAAGCCAAGAACACCCCCAGGCTATTCCTGTTCCACACTAGCCTGCAGCCTCCATCTAAGACTGACCATAAATAATTTAGGAACACTCATCAAAAATTCATAGTTATGGACCAAACTCCAATGCTAACAATCGACACAAGACAGAAAACGTAGGTAAACGGAGGGTGGGGAGCAGACGCTCGTGGCAACAGCAAGTGAGAGAAGCTTGCCCAGGTAAAACAAGAATAATGGAATCATCCAGAGTTGGGAGGGATCTTGGAGGTCTTCTAGTCCAACCCCCTGCTCAAGCAGGAGACCCTATAACTTTTGTTTGTTCAGTCTCTGGCATTCTTCCTCAAAAGATATAGTTATTAGGCATGTCATTGATTGATTGATTGATTGATTGATTGATTGATTGATTGATTGGATTTGTATGCCGCCCCTCTCCGGAGACTCGGGGCGGCTAACAGCAATAATAGAACAGTATACACAATAATCCAATAGTAAAAACAATTAAAAACTCATTAAAGTAAAATCCAAACATACATTCAGACATACCATGCATAAAATTGTAAAGGCCTAGGGGGAAAGAGTGTCTCAGTTCCCCCATGCTTGATGGCAGAGGTGGGTTTTAAGTAGTTTACAAAAGGCAAGGAGGGTGGGGGCAATTCTAATCTCTGGGGGGAGTTGGTTCCAGAGGGTCGGGGCTGCCACAGAGAAGGTTCTTCCCCTGGGTCCCGCCAAGCGGCATTGTTTAGTTGACAGGACCCAGGGAAGGCCCACTCTGTGGGACCTAACTGGCCGCTGGGATTCATGCAGCAGAAGGCGGTCCCTGAGATATTCTGGTCCGGTGCCATGAAAGGCTTTATAGGTCATAACCAACACTTTGAATTGTGACCGGAAACTGATCGGCAACCAATGCAGACTGCGGAGTGTTGGTTGTGACATGGGCATATTTAGGGAAGCCCATGATTGCTCTCTCAGCTGCATTCTGCACGATCTGAAGTTTCCGAACACTTTTCAAAGGTAGCCCCATGTAGAGAGCGTTACAGTAGTCAAGCCTCGAGGTGATGAGGGCATGAGTGACTGTGAGTAGTGACTCCCGGTCCAAGTAGGGTCGCAACTGGTGCACCAGGCGAACCTGGGCGAACGCCCCCCCTTGCCACAGCTGAAAGATGTTTCTCTAATGTGAGCTGTGGATCGAGGAGGACGCCCAAGTTGCGGACCCTCTCTGAGGGGGTCATTGATTCTCCCCCCAGGGTAATGGACGGACAGGTGGAATTGTCCTTGGGAGGCAAGTCATATTGGCACACCTAGGGAAAAGCCAACTGTGGAGGACCTAGAGTTTTCTCCACACAAATCCAACCCCAATGTTTTAGCATTTACACTTATATATCGCTTCACATTGCTTTGCAGCCTTCTCTAAGCAGTTTACAGAGAGTAAGCCTCTTGCCCACAACAATATGGGTCCTCATTTTACTGACCTTGGAAGGACGGAAGGCTGAGTCAAGCTTGAGCCTACTGAGATTCGATCTGCCAAACTTCTGGCAGCCGGTGATCAGCAGAAGTAGCTTGCAGAACTGCACTCTAACCACTGCACCACCAAAGCTCTCTAAGCTCTAAGCATGGGTCACATGTGGGGCACGCATGTGCATGTTGGGAGTATACAGCTGCACATGCAGTGATGGGCTGCCAAAGTCTTTACTGCCACTATGTGGCTGAGTGGCTTGCTGGCCATGTGACTAGGTGGGAATGGCTTGTCAATCATGTGACCGGGGTGGCTTAAAGGTCATGTGATGGGGGGGAGTGGCTTACCGAACAAGATCAGTTTTCAAATAGGTGCTTGGATTCTTTTTTCAGTTGATGAAGACACATTGTTTGAATAGCCACAAAAAGGACAAATGATAGACAGCATCATTTGTTCAGGAGCACAGTCACATTTTAAGGTTTTGTCCTGAACCCACAAGGTTCCGGATGATAACAGATTAGGCGAGTAGCTCAATTTTCTTTCATTGCTATAAAAGTTCAGTTCCAGATAATGATTAAAACGATTAAAGCATTTATGAGTAAAAACATACTATTTAATTATTTCCTATTTTAAAAGTAATTAAGGATCATACTATGGCACCAGAGAAGGAAGGACAATAAGAAAAAGAAAAAACTATTAAGTATTCAATAAATAGTGCATTATTTATTTGTTTGTTTGTTTGTCTATCTATCTATCTATCTATCTATCTATCTATCTATCTATCTATCTATCTATCTATCTATCTATTTATTGGATTTGTATGCCGCCCCTCTCCGTGGACTCAGGGCAGCTAACCACAGTGACAAAAACAGAATGTAGAAATCCAATACTAAAACAGCTAAAAAACCCTGTTATAAAACCAATCATACATACAAACATACCATGCATAAATTGTAGACCCCTAGGGGGAAAGATTATCTTAATTCCCCCATGCCTGACGGCAGAGGTGGGTTTTGAGTAGTTTACGAAAGACAGGGAGGGTGGGGGCAGTTCTAATCTCTGGGGGGAGTTGGTTCCAGAGGGTCGGGGCCGCCACAGAGAAGGCTCTTCCCCTGGGCCCCGCCAACTGACATTGTTTAGTTGACGGGACCCGGAGAAGGCCCATTCTGTGGGACCTAACTGGTCGCTGGGATATCTCCACTGCATTCCCCACTCTGTGGGGGCAGCAGCCCAATAATTGTGGGCACGCATCTCCAAAATCGCTACCGGAACCGAGCACCTTACTACTCTGGTAGCAGGGAGAAGGGAACAAACCAAAACCCAAATCTGCCTGGGAGAACAGATGAGGCTTGATTGAAACAATACTAGCCCCATCTCTGGGGACTTCCGTGCGGGACTTCCAAGCGATGCTTTGCCTTGTAATCAGATTCTGTGAGTGTTTACAGGGAAACAGATAAGCAGCATATGATTAACTGCACTGTGCTCAATCTTACAAAATCAAAGCCATCTGGTTTCAGGGGGAGGGAGATGGGAGGAGAGGAATTCAAAAGAAGTCACGCCCCCCTCTTTTTACTAAAAGCCAACAACAATTTCGGGGGTTCAAGAGCAGAAATCCAGCCGATAGTTTTGTTTCGAAGACATCCATTTCATTTCATTTTCATTTCATTGGATTTGTATGCCGTCCCTCTCCGTAGACTCGGGGCGGCTAACAACGGTGGTAAAAACAACATGTGACAATCCAATACTAAAGTAGCTAAAAACCCTTATTTTAAAACCAATCATACATACAAACGTACCATACATATATTGTAGAAACCTAGAGGGAAAGAATATCTTCATTCCCCCATGACTGATGACAGAGGTGGGTTTTAAGAAGCTTACGAAAGGCAAGAAGGGTGGGGGCTATTCTAATCTCTGGGGGGAGTTGGTTCCAGAGGGCCGGGGCCACCACAGAGAAGGCTCTTCCCCTGGGTCCCGCCAAATGACATTGTTTAGTTGACGGGACTCGGAGAAGGCCTACTCTGTGGGACCTAATTGGTCGCTGGGATTCGCGCGGCAGAAGGCGGTCCTGGAGATATTCTGGTCCGGTGCCATGAAGGGCTTTATAGGTCATAACCAACACTTTGAATTGTGACCAGAAACTGATCGGCAACCAATGCAGACTGCGGAGTGTTGGTGTGACATGGGCATATTTAGGGAAGCCCATGATTGCTCTCGCAGCTGCATTCTGCACGATCTGAAGTTTCCGAACACTTTTCAAAGGTAGCCCCATGTAGAGAGCGTTACAGTATTCCATTCCTTTGCATGGTCTCGGTGGGACCCGAGACATTAAGACAAATCTCTTGGTATCCGGAAAGGATAAGGAAAGGAAGCCAAAGAATGCCTTGCCGCGCACCGCACTCCTAAATCTCTAAATTGATAAAATGCAAAGCATACGGCAGTCCTTCTCCCTCGATAGGATAAAGCAAAAAAATATAATTCAGAAGAGTAGAGATTTCAGCCCAATTCTCAGGAGCGATGATTCAGATCTCAGCCAGCCTGGAGATGACTGAGTAATACAGCAATGTTTCGTTGTTAGTTGTGAAGTTTATTTCCAATCCATTGTGACTTTGGGTAGGCCAGTGGCAGTAGCGGGCTGAACCAGAACACCGCAATACGGCGTCTTGGTAGAGAAAATGGAGCTCTGTGTGTTCAGCTCCAGCTGATCGGCGGGCGGGCACATGCGCCGGCGTGAGATTTGGCTTCTGCACATGAAACCAAATCTCATGTGAGGACAAGTGCGAGAGTGATATTTTGGCGCTCTTCAGCTATTTTTCCCCGCATGCGCGGAATTCAATTCAATTCAATTTATTAGATTTGTATGCCGCCCCTCTCCGAAGACTCGTGGCGGCTCACAACAGCAATAAAAACAGTATAACAACGGAATAAATCTAATAATAAAATTATATTAAAAAACCCCAACAATTTAAAAACCATATCAAACATAAAATATAAGAAAGCCTGGGGGAAATGTCTTAATTCCCCCACGCCTGGCGATATAGGTGGGTCTTGAATAACTTGTGAAAGACAAGGAGGGTGGGGGCCATTCTAATCTCTGGGGAAGTTGATTCCAGAGGCCCGGGGCCACAACAGAGAAGGCTCTTCCCCTGGGGTCTGCCAAACAACATTGTTTGGTCGATGGGACCTGGAGAAGGCCAACTCTTTGGGACCTTATCGGCCGCTAGGATTCATGCAGTAGAAGGCGGTTTTGGAGGTATTCTGGTCCAATGCCATGAAGCAAAAACATCAGTGAAAAATACTGAAATCTCGTTCTTGCTCATGTCTTCATGCAAGATTTGGCCTCCAGTGCATGTGCAGAAGCCAAATCTCACACAGATGCATACCCCGCACCGGGAGCTAGGAGTGTTTCGGTAGCACTGGTGAAGAGGAACCCCCCACCTGGCCAGTTGGGTCTAATTTTCACCACCTACAGGCTCCCGAGGTGGTCCTGAAGTTTGGAGAGGGTGAAAACAGCCTTCTCCCACCCTCCAGAAGGCTGAAAATCAGCTGGCCAGCACACACAAGCACGCTGGAGCTGGCATAAGGCAAGCCCTATTATTATTATTATTATTATTATTATTATTATTATTATTATTATTATTTAGATTTCTATACAGCATGCAGCCCCTCTCCAAAGACTTGGGGTGGCTCACAGCATACAATATAAAACAGTGAATACGGACACAAATCTGATTAATTAAAAACTACGTAAGCTAAAAAACCCTCAATATATTAAAAATCAATCAAACAAATTCAAATAGGAACCATCCATCACAATTATTGGCCAGGGGGTCTAGATCTAATGGCCCCGAGCCTGATGACATAAGTGAGTATTAAGACTCTTTTAGAAGGCAAGGAGGGTGGGGGCTATACGAATCTCTGGGGGGAGCTGATTCCAGAGGGTTGGGCTTCCCACAGAGAAGGCTCTTCCCCTTGACCCCTCCAAGCGACATTGTCTGCTTGACGGGACCTGGAGAAGGCCAACTCTGTGGGACATGGCTCCATGTGCCACCTGTTTATCCAGGCATGGGAGTAGAGGACCCTCAAGGTCCTTCCAACTATTATTCTCGCGTGGACTCAAACATGGCTCCATTTGTCATCTTGTGTATGGGATCTCCAGTTTGAGCAGGAGGTGGGACCAGAAGACCTTCAAAAGTCCTTCCAACTATTATTCTTAAAGAAATTGCAACAGGCAAAAAGGAAAGATGATAAAGCCAAAGAAGTATGCATGATTCTATCCCTCTATTGATGCAGCCTAGAACTGTGTTGGCTTTTTTGGCAACTGCAGCACACTGCTGGCTCATCTGTAAGCAATTGTCCATTAGGACTCCAAGATCCCTCTCAAAGTCACCACTATTGAGCAAGATACCACCTATACTGTATCTGTGCATTTTGTTTCCCTTGCCTAAATGTAGAGCCTTATTTTTTTTTTCACTCTTGAATTTCATAGTAGGAGGTAAACCAAGGGAAACGACAAACCAAACTAAGTGAAGGAGCTCTTAATGAAAAGGAAAACCTCTCTCTTTCCCTCTCCAGGGAAAAAAACACAAGCAACAACACCATCCAAGGATGCAGGCACGTCTGTTTTTGGCCTTCGCTCTAAATCCGCCTCTCTGGCTTGAATTGTTCCCACCTGGAGTTCAAGTTTGGAGTGTGGGCAGAAGGTGACACCAAATGTCATTCCCCCATCAGAGCGGTGGAGTGGTGGAAGATGAGCTGGAATGAGAATTGACAGCGGAGGGCAGCTTCATTGGCCTTGGAGGAAACTGGGGAAGGGCAGAGTCAGTCCAGGCAAGGCTGTTCGGAATCAGCAAGGTCTGCAGGCAGTAAGGAGAGGCAGAGCTCAGCCAAGGAGCATCAACCACCCCTTTCTGATGCAAGGGCTTGGAGAGTGCAGAGGAGGTGGAATCAGCTTCGATGGAGGAGGCCACTCATGGGGAGAGTACCCTGCCCAGATTCACCAGGCAAACCTGGAGAATGAGACTTAAAGAAATGCTGTGGGGAGAGGCATTTGTTGGGAACAAATATTGAGTTCCTGGAGTGTTGTGGGCCAACGTTTGAACTTGACAAGAATCCTTGCATTCCTGTGTGGCATTCTGGATTGATTATCTGGATCAGACCTGGGCAAGGGGTGGCCCATGGGCTGCATCCGGCCTGCCCGCTGTCTGTGACCGGCCTGCGGAGGTCGCGGTCTGCTCCAGTGCGAGGATGAAAGAGCTCACCACATCATGAGGAAAGCAGGAACCAGAGGAGTCCCGGCAGATGTGGTGAGCTCTTTCATCCTTGCACTGGAGTGGACCCCGACCTCCTACCGAGAGTGGCCGAGCACAGAAACCACGCAAAAACTCCACTGCAGTGACTGTGGTGCACCGTGTTGTCATAAAGCAAACGATTAGGGGTCTTTAGAGTGGGTCTGGGTGTTTAGGCCAGGCCAGGGTCTGGGTCCTTGCAGTACTGGGTAGAAGTGAGTTAATCCTTCATATTTCTAGGTTCTATCATATCTCAAGACCTAAAATGGTCACCTAACATCAAAAACATCATCAAAAAAGCACAACAAAGAATGGTCTTTCTGCACCAGCTCAGGAAGCTCAAACTGCCCAAGGAGCTGCTGATCCAGTTCTACAGAGGAATCATTGAGTCTGTCATCTGCACCTCTATAACTGTCTGGTTTGGTGCTGCAACCCAACAGGATCAACACAGACTTCAGAGGAGAATCAGAACTGCAGAAAAAACAATTGCTGCCAACCTGCCTTCCACTGAGGACCTGCATACTGCATGAGTCAAAAAGAGGGTGGGGAAAATATTTACTGACCCCTCACATCCTGGACACAAATTGTTTCAACTCCTACCCTCAAAACATTGCTACAGAGCACTGCACACCAAGACAAAAAGACACAAGAACAGTTTTTCTCTGAACGCCATCACTCTACTAAACAAATAATTCCCTCAACACTGTCAGACTTCCTACTAAATCTGCACTTCTATTCTACTAGTTTTTCACATAATTCCTTTCACCCATTTCCTCCCATGTTGACTATATGACTGTAACTTGTTGCTTATATCCTAAGATTTTTATTAATATTGCTTCTTCATTGCTTATTTGACCCCTATGACGGCCACGACAGATGGTAGTAAAGCAATTCACTGCCTTTCGTAAGACATAGAAACATAGAAACATAAAAGTCTGAGGGCAGAAAAAGACCTCATGATCCATCTAGTCTGCCCTTATACTATTTTCTGTATTTTATCTTAGGATGGATATATGTTTATCCCAGGCATGTTTAAATTCAGTTACTGTGGATTTACCAACCACGTCTGCTGGAAGTTTGTTCCAAGGATCTACTACTCTTTCAGTGAAATAATATTTTCTCACGTTGCTTTTGATCTTTCCCCCAACTTACTTCAGATTGTGTCCCCTTGTTCTTGTGTTCACTTTCCTATTAAAAACACTTCCCTCCTGAACCTTATTTAACCCTTTAACATATTTAAATGTTTCGATCATGTCCCCCCTTTCCCTTCTGTCCTCCAGACTATACAGATTGAGTCCATGAAGTCTTTCCTGATACGTTTTATGCTTAAGACCTTACACAATTCTTGTAGTCCGTCTTTGGACCCGTTCAATTTTGTCAATATCTTTTTGTAGGGGAGGTCTCCAGAACTGAACACAGTATTCCAAATGTGGTCTCACCAGCGCTCTATATAGCGGGATCACAATCTCCCTCTTCCTGCTTGTTATACCTCTAGCTATGCAGCCAAGCATCCTACTTGCTTTTCCTACCAGTAGGGTGGGAGCAATACGAACGGGTGGGAGGCAGGTTGTTCTAATTGTGACCAGGGACTGTTTAAGGTTTGTTTGGAGGAGATTTGGAGCTGCTTTGAACTGGTTTGAACTGCCAGCTGTTTGTGTTATCTCTGTGCCCTGCCCTGGGTCTTCAAACTAAATGCGGGATGGATGGAAGATGGCAGTTTGACTTGCCTTCCAAGACAATTACCGCTAGCAAGTGACACCTTTGAAAGAACCTCCATGAGAGCTCTGTGAACAAAGCTGTTTGTGACACTTCGCTACTCCCCTTTAAAAAAAAAAAATGATTCTGGGTTGTGAGATACCGAATAGAGAAATTTCCCTGGAGGACCCAGGATAATTGACAGGAGAGAAAGGATATCAACTCATGCAGCCTTCAGCTATAACAAGTTATATCCAAGCACAGCGAGGCCCTCCTTACCTCTAAACAACTGTCGGGCTCCTGGTGCCATTGATACTCAGCTGATGCCCAAAAGGTGCATTGGTGCAATCATCAGATTTCTGTTAAGGGTTTAAAGAAGGTCCCTGATAAATTTGAGTCCGCTTTGCCATCTCTGTAAGAAGGGAAGGTATTCCGTGCTGTTTCGAGCTTCGGCGAGTATGTAAGTGCAGAAAGTCTATAAAGAATGCAGCCCATATGCCAGCAAGGCCCTTAAAAATAAGTATTATACTGTAGAAAACTCCTTAATTTGTGTTATGAGTCATGACACCTTTTCCTTCTGTTCAATCACGTCAGAATCGTGACATTTACCAGCATCACCTCATCTCCTCTTCCTTCTGTCTGCCTCTTTGTCTCCTGTCCTCTTCTTCTTTCTCTCCATCCCACCTTCTCCTTTTCCTTTCTACTCCTCCTCCCTCTCCTCAGCCCTCTTCCTCACCCCCATCATCTTCCTTTCTATACCTTCTTCTTCCTCCTCTTCCTCCTCTCCATCCCCCCTTCTTCCTACTCTTCTTTCCTTCTCTCTCTCTCCTTCTCCACCTTCTTCCTCCCCTTCTTCTTCCTCCTCCCCATCCCTCTTTCTCCCTCCTCCTTTCTTCCTTCTCTCTGTCTCTCTTCTTTCTCCTTGCCTTCCCTGTCCTCACCTCCTCCTCCTATTTCAATACCTTCTTCTCCCTCCTCCACCTTTGTATCCCTCCTTCTCCCTTTTCTTCTTTCTCTCTGTCTCTCTCTTCCTTCTCCCTTCTCCTCCCCTTCTCCTCCCTCCTCCCCATCCCTCTTTCTCCCTCCTCCTTCCTTCTCTCTGTCTCTCTTCCTTCTCCCCCCTTCCTGTCGTCACCCCTCTTCCTCCTCCTTTGTGTCCCTGCTTCTCCGCCTCTTCTTCCTTCTCTTCCTTCCTTCTCTCATCTTCCTTCTCCCTTCTCCTCCTGTTCTTCCTTCTCTCATCTTCCTTCTCCCTTCTCCTCTTCTCTCTTCTCCTCCTCTTCCTTCTCTTCCTTCCTTCTCTCCTCTTCCTTCTCCCTTCTCCTCCTGTTCTTCCTTCTCTTCCTTCCTTCTCTCATCTTCCTTCTCCCTTCTCCTCTTCTCCCTTCTCCTCCTCTTCCTTCTCTCCTCTTCCTTCTCCCTTCTCCTCCTGTTCTCCCTTCTCTTCCTTCCTTCTCTCATCTTCCTTCTCCCTTCTCCTCTTCTCCCTTCTCCTCCTCCTCCTCCTCCTCTTCCTTCCTTCTCTCATCTTCCTTCTCCCTTCTCCTCCTGTTCTTCCTTCTCTTCCTTCCTTCTCTCATCTTCCTTCTCCCTTCTCCTCTTCTCCCTTCTCCTCCTCCTCCTCCTTCTCTTCCTTCCTTCTCTCATCTTCCTTCTCCCTTCTCCTCCTGTTCTTCCTTCTCTTCCTTCCTTCTCTCCTCTTCCTTCTCCCTTCTCCTCTTCTCCCTTCTCCTCCTCCTCCTTCTCTTCCTTCCTTCTCTCATCTTCCTTCTCCCTTCTCCTCTGTTCTTCCTTCTCTTCCTTCCTTCTCTCATCTTCCTTCTCCCTTCTCCTCTTCTCCCTTCTCCTCCTCCTCCTCCTTCTCTTCCTTCCTTCTCTCATCTTCCTTCTCCCTTCTCCTCCTGTTCTTCCTTCTCTCATCTTCCTTCTCCCTTCTCCTCTTCTCTCTCTCCTCCTCTTCCTTCTCTTCCTTCCTTCTCTCCTCTTCCTTCTCCCTTCTCCTCCTGTTCTTCCTTCTCTTCCTTCCTTCTCTCATCTTCCTTCTCCCTTCTCCTCTTCTCCCTTTTCCTCCTCCTTCTCTTCCTTCCTTCTCTCATCTTCCTTCTCCCTTCTCCTCCTGTTCTTCCTTCTCTTCCTTCCTTCTCTCCTCTTCCTTCTCCCTTCTCCTCTTCTCCCTTCTCCTCCTCCTCTTCCTTCTCTTCCTTCCTTCTCTCATCTTCCTTCTCCCTTCTCCTCTGTTCTTCCTTCTCTTCCTTCCTTCTCTCATCTTCCTTCTCCCTTCTCCTCTTCTCCCTTCTCCTCCTCCTCTTCCTTCTCTTCCTTCCTTCTCTCATCTTCCTTCTCCCTTCTCCTCTGTTCTTCCTTCTCTTCCTTCCTTCTCTCATCTTCCTTCTCCCTTCTCCTCTTCTCCCTTCTCCTCTTCTCCCTTCTCCTCCTCCTTCTCTTCCTTCCTTCTCTCATCTTCCTTCTCCCTTCTCCTCCTGTTCTTCCTTCTCTTCCTTCCTTCTCTCCTCTTCCTTCTCCCTTCTCCTCCTGTTCTTCCTTCTCTTCCTTCCTTCTCTCATCTTCCTTCTCCCTTCTCCTCTTCTCCCTTCTCCTCCTCTTCCTTCTCTCCTCTTCCTTCTCCCTTCTCCTCCTGTTCTCCCTTCTCTTCCTTCCTTCTCTCATCTTCCTTCTCCCTTCTCCTCTTCTCCCTTCTCCTCCTCCTCCTCCTTCTCTTCCTTCCTTCTCTCATCTTCCTTCTCCCTTCTCCTCCTGTTCTTCCTTCTCTTCCTTCCTTCTCTCCTCTTCCTTCTCCCTTCTCCTCCTGTTCTTCCTTCTCTTCCTTCCTTCTCTCCTCTTCCTTCTCCCTTCTCCTCTTCTCCCTTCTCCTCCTCTTCCTTCTCTCCTCTTCCTTCTCCCTTCTCCTCCTGTTCTCCCTTCTCTTCCTTCCTTCTCTCATCTTCCTTCTCCCTTCTCCTCTTCTCCCTTCTCCTCCTCCTCCTCCTTCTCTTCCTTCCTTCTCTCATCTTCCTTCTCCCTTCTCCTCCTGTTCTTCCTTCTCTTCCTTCCTTCTCTCATCTTCCTTCTCCCTTCTCCTCTTCTCCCTTCTCCTCCTCCTCCTCCTTCTCTTCCTTCCTTCTCTCATCTTCCTTCTCCCTTCTCCTCCTGTTCTTCCTTCTCTTCCTTCCTTCTCTCCTCTTCCTTCTCCCTTCTCCTCTTCTCCCTTCTCCTCCTCCTCCTTCTCTTCCTTCCTTCTCTCATCTTCCTTCTCCCTTCTCCTCTGTTCTTCCTTCTCTTCCTTCCTTCTCTCATCTTCCTTCTCCCCTTCTCCTCTTCTCCCTTCTCCTCCTCCTCCTCCTTCTCTTCCTTCCTTCTCTCATCTTCCTTCTCCCTTCTCCTCCTGTTCTTCCTTCTCTCATCTTCCTTCTCCCTTCTCCTCTTCTCTCTTCTCCTCCTCTTCCTTCTCTTCCTTCCTTCTCTCCTCTTCCTTCTCCCTTCTCCTCCTGTTCTTCCTTCTCTTCCTTCCTTCTCTCATCTTCCTTCTCCCTTCTCCTCTTCTCCCTTCTCCTCCTCTTCCTTCTCCCTTCTCCTCCTGTTCTCCCTTCTCTTCCTTCCTTCTCTCATCTTCCTTCTCCCTTCTCCTCCTCCTTCTCTTCCTTCCTTCTCTCATCTTCCTTCTCCCTTCTCCTCCTGTTCTTCCTTCTCTTCCTTCCTTCTCTCATCTTCCTTCTCCCTTCTTCTCTTCTCCCTTCTCCTCCTCCTCCTTCTCTTCCTTCCTTCTCTCATCTTCCTTCTCCCTTCTCCTCCTGTTCTTCCTTCTCTTCCTTCCTTCTCTCCTCTTCCTTCTCCCTTCTCCTCTTCTCCCTTCTCCTCCTCCTCCTTCTCTTCCTTCCTTCTCTCATCTTCCTTCTCCCTTCTCCTCTGTTCTTCCTTCTCTTCCTTCCTTCTCTCATCTTCCTTCTCCCTTCTCCTCTTCTCCCTTCTCCTCCTCCTCCTCCTCCTTCTCTTCCTTCCTTCTCTCATCTTCCTTCTCCCTTCTCCTCCTGTTCTTCCTTCTCTCATCTTCCTTCTCCCTTCTCCTCTTCTCTCTTCTCCTCCTCTTCCTTCTCTTCCTTCCTTCTCTCCTCTTCCTTCTCCCTTCTCCTCCTGTTCTCCCTTCTCTTCCTTCCTTCTCTCATCTTCCTTCTCCCTTCTCCTCTTCTCCCTTCTCCTCCTCCTCCTCCTTCTCTTCCTTCCTTCTCTCATCTTCCTTCTCCCTTCTCCTCCTGTTCTTCCTTCTCTTCCTTCCTTCTCTCATCTTCCTTCTCCCTTCTCCTCTTCTCCCTTCTCCTCCTCCTCCTCCTTCTCTTCCTTCCTTCTCTCATCTTCCTTCTCCCTTCTCCTCCTGTTCTTCCTTCTCTTCCTTCCTTCTCTCCTCTTCCTTCTCCCTTCTCCTCTTCTCCCTTCTCCTCCTCCTCTTCCTTCTCTTCCTTCCTTCTCTCATCTTCCTTCTCTCATCTTCCTTCTCCCTTCTCCTCCTGTTCTTCCTTCTCTTCCTTCCTTCTCTCCTCTTCCTTCTCCCTTCTCCTCCTGTTCTTCCTTCTCTTCCTTCTCTCATCTTCCTTCTCCCTTCTCCTCTTCTCCCTTCTCCTCCTCTTCCTTCTCTCCTCTTCCTTCTCCCTTCTCCTCCTGTTCTCCCTTCTCTTCCTTCCTTCTCTCATCTTCCTTCTCCCTTCTCCTCTTCTCCCTTCTCCTCTTCTCCCTTCTCCTCCTCCTTCTCTTCCTTCCTTCTCTCATCTTCCTTCTCCCTTCTCCTCCTGTTCTTCCTTCTCTTCCTTCCTTCTCTCCTCTTCCTTCTCCCTTCTCCTCTTCTCCCTTCTCCTCCTCCTCTTCCTCCTCTTCCTTCCTTCTCTCATCTTCCTTCTCCCTTCTCCTCTGTTCTTCCTTCTCTTCCTTCCTTCTCTCATCTTCCTTCTCCCTTCTCCTCCTCTTCCCTCTTCACCCCTCGTCCTCCTTTCCATTCTCCCTTCTCCCTCCTCCTCTTCCTCCCCCTCCTCTTCCTCCCCCTCTTCCATCATGCATAATTCCAAGTATGTGTTTCTTAATGCCATAGAAGCTTTTACTTCCCTCCCAACCTTAATGTAGATCAATACCACATCTCTATTATGACAGAGCACAGAAAAGAATAGAGGAAGAGACAGAGACAGAGAAGAGAGACAGACAGAGAGAGAGGCTATTTTGAATGCCAGCCAGGGACATGGCCTATGTAAGTTGGAAATCAACTTCTATTTTAAAACAACCGGCGCTTGTTTCAATTATAGCCAAAGACTTGGTTGGGTTTCCTTCCCTTTCTTGCATAATTGCCTCCCCATTTAAAAATTAATGTGCTCTTTGCTTTTACTTATTTGGAGGCAGTTTATTGCTGCGCTGGCGGTTAACCATATTAAACATTTCCTAATGACATTTCAGCAAAGCAGAAATGGGGTGTTGTTGCTTATTGCTATGGGTTTCTCTCTTTTTTTCTTAGAGACCAGGCGAAAAACAAAGGCAATCAAATATGCATTAGCCCAAAACTCTGGAGAAAGCATCTAATATTGGAAAAAAAGAAAGACACACAGCCCTGAAACTGAATGGAGAGTTGTTTTCTTTTAGCAAAACACACCACACTGAAAAAAAACACACCACCACTCCAAAAATGAAGACCAATAGCTCAAGGTCGGCAGGACTGTTTCCATTTCTTTAAGCTTCAGTTTTCTCGCATCTTTTGCAGGCAGAAAGTTTAGTTAGGGTTAAATCTGGCACCGGACCAGATTATCTCCGGGACCGCCTTCTGCTGCACGAATCCCAGCGACCAGTTAGGGACCGAGGGGAAGAGCCTTCTCTGTGGCGGCCCCGGCCCTCTGGAACCAACTCCCCCCAGATATTAGAATTGCCCCCACCCTCCTTGCCTTTCGTAAGCTACTTAAAACCCACCTCTGCCGCCAGGCATGGGGGAATTGAGATGCTCTTTCCCCCTAGGGCTTTACAATTTTATGCATGGTATGTCTGTATGTAGGTTTGGTTTTTTATATTAATGGGCTTTTAATCAGTTTTAGTATTGGATTATTACTGTACACTGTTTTATTGTTGCTGTTAGCCGCCCCGAGTCTCCGGAGAGGGGCGGCATACTACAAATCCAATAAATAAATTAATAATAATAATAATAATAATAATAATAATAATAATAATAATAATAATGAATGAATGAATGAGAGAAAGAAGACACAGTAGGAAAAATGTTGCCTAAATTTTGATAATTGACCCCAGTTCAATCAGCCGTCTAAAGCAGAAGTTGGTCATGCAAAGAGCCTAAGGTTCAGTTTAAAAGTTGAAATTCTAAAGCGGACAAAAGATGCATAGACAAAGAATATTTAGTACGGTAGTTATTTTATTAAGTGTTAGAAGTAGAAAGTAGAAATTGGGAAAATAGTATTACGTATACTGAAATATAATAGAACATATTATAATTAATTATAATAATAATAATTTATTAGATTTGTATGCCACCCCTCTCCGAAGACATAATTATTATGTATATACACAAGTGGTAGAAGTTGGACGTGTCCCAAAGCAAAAGGATTCTGGAAAACAATTCATAAGTGGCTATTGGAGATATCAGAAATGGATAGAGAACTCACTCCTGAATGTGTGCTTCTAGGAATAAGGACAAAAAAAATACTCCCCTCCCAAAATACACTATTTAATTACCCATATAATTACAGCAGCAAGAATATCCTATGCACAATTTTGGGAAAACAAAGAGACCCTGCCAGAAAATAATATCATTGATAAAATCTTTAGATGTGCAGAAATGGATAGGATGACCATGGGGATTAAGGGAATTAGCAACTCAGAATATCATGAAATTTGGAATAATTGGTATAATTGGACTAATAACAAAGGCAAAAGACTGTGATAAAATGTGAAAGGACGTACAAAAAATGAGAAATATATAAAGATGCAATGTAACATTTGTTCTTATAAAGAAATGTAACTAACTAAAAAAAATGGGCACAGATCTGTATTAAACTATAGAAATATTGTTTTTAAAATTTGGAAAGACTAATAAATAAAACTTTTAAAAGAAAAGAAATTGAAAGATTCTGAGTATGTAGATTTTAAATGGTACTGTCATTATTAGAATTGTTTCTAAAGTATATTGACCCAAACAATATGCTGTCCACCAAGGATAAAGAAGAAAATCATAAATAAATTTATTTTTTTTAAATTAAAAAAGTCAATTTACTCAACAAGAATTCTATTGGCGCCTGGGTACTAAAAATTACTTTTTAAGGCTAGCTAAATACACGAGAAACTGGATTGTTACAAAGTGCTACCTCCATCTGTATTTTTGCTTACTTTCCTGGAAGACTCATGGAAATTAAAGTGCCAGAGCTCAGAGTATTGTTTGAATAACAGTATAACAGAATTGGAAGGGACCTTGGAGGTCTCCAAATCCAGTAGGGAGACCCTATACCAGGAGTCAGCAACCCATGGCTCTGGAGCTGCATGTGGCTCTTTTTGAGCTTTTCAACCCAGGGTAAGCTAATCATAGATAAATCCAAGAAAAGAAAAGTTTCAGAAGAAAACAGAACGTTTAATTCAACTCCATATGCTAGCTTTGTGGCCACTCAGGAAATAGTCAGGCACTGGGAGGGTTTTGTGATTCCTGGTGTTTTCTTTTCTGTGGGGAACCGGTCCAAATGACTCTCTGAGTGTTTAAGGTTGACAACTCCACCCTGCACCATTTCAGACAAATGGTTATTCAAGCTCTTCTTGAAAATCTCCAGTGATGGAGCACCGACAACTTCTGGAGACAAACCTTTCCACTGAGTAATTGTTCTCACTCTCAAATTTCTCCTTATATCTGGGTTTTGAAGTTGGGTTCACATAACCCCAAAAGTCCACTATTTGCTGTCTAATCTTAGATGTTTTGAATAACAAAATAACAGAGCTGGAAGGGACCTTGGAGGTCTTCTAGTCCAACTCCCTGCTTGGGCAGAATACCCTACCCCATTTCAAACAAAATTGCTGGCCAATCTCTTCTTAAAAACTTCCAGTATTGGAGCATCCACAACTTCTGGAGGAAGCTGTTCCACTGATTAATTGTTCTAATTGTCAGGAAATTTCTCCTTAGTTCTAAGTTGCTTCTCTCCTTGATTAGTTCCCACCCATTGCTTTTTTCTTCTTTTCATCAAACTAGACATACCCAATTCCAACCACTAAATGCCTATGGAGATTCTCAATCATCCAGGTCATGGTTGTCTCAAAAGTGCTTTTCCCCCCAAAAGGTAACTGGACTTTTCTTGGTTCATTTTTTTTAGAACATGTTTTCATCTCATTCAAGAACCTCTTTTTTTTTCATTTCTGAACTTCTTCAGTTCAGTTCAAACCTGAGGAAGCTTCTTGGACGAGAAGCAAAACTTTTTCAAACAAAACAAAACAAAAAAAGAAAGTCCAGTTGATTTTTTTGGGGGGGAAAGTACCTTTGGAACTACTGCCAAACTAAGATAGCTTTGAAAAACTTTGAAGGCAGGAACAAGTAGAATCCCTTTCAATGCACACGCATGTATCAGGGAATTGTTGATTCTTGAGTATCTTAAAATTAACACTTGGTGATACAACCCATGGCATGGATCGCAAGGAAATTGAGTTTTGCCAGAAGCATGGAAATAAGATCACAGTGTGAGATCAGATCTCCAAAGATCTTAAATGGCTGCATTTAAAAAAAAATACATATCTAAACACAGTCTCTTTTGATGTCTAAATTTAAGCAAATTAAAAGCTGCAGGGTGCTTATAAGTCTCTAACTGCCTTGAGTTTTACACTGAGGTTTATCCCTGTAGGACAGTGCTTCTCAAATAGTGGGGTGGGTCCTGGGGGGGCGTGGAGTGATGCCAGGGGGGGTGCATAACCCCGGGGAACATTTTTCTTTGCTATAGGGAGTACATTTTTTTTGCACCGAACAATAGCACAAAGCGCAGAGCAGGAGATATGAAGTGCAGATAACAAACGTCTAAGAGACACCATGGAAAAATATTTAATAGGGGTGAAAAGAAAGGAGGAGAGAAACGGAGATCATGAGACAAATGTAAGTCTCCCGTAAGCTAAGAAGAGGAAATATGAACGAAGAGTATGAAGCGCTTGGCTTCAGAATGATTACGGTGGGAGACGAGGAAAGACTGGTATGTTTACTGTGTCTAAAAATGTTGGCAGCGGACAGCATGAAGCCAAATAAGGTATCATTTAAACACATTACGTTCTAATCACGCTGATAAGCTGCTTGAGTGTTTTTCAGCAAAAATGTGTCGAATATTGCAAACAATCATCTCAGCAGAGAGTTGGGGGGGGGGGGCATGAAATGTTTACTTCTTCCTAGGGGGAGCATAACACAAAAAAATAATAATTGAGAAGCATTGCTGTAGGTGTAGGTGTAGGAGAACATGAAGAGAGAGAGAGAGGGAGATAGGGGGAGAGAGGGAGAATGGGAGAGGGAGAGAGGGAGAGAGATAAAGAAAGAGTGGGGGAGAGAGGGAGGGAGACAGAGAGAGAGGGGAGGGTGGAGGGGGGGCAGTAAGAGAATAAAAGCCCTTTATTGAATAACTTGATTCCCTGGTGGTGTTCTTTGCAGATCTACACAATAAAGCTGGCAATGATTGGTCTTCTCCTGGCTTATTCATAGCTAGCTCGATTTTTCGAGATAAAAAGCTTCAGGATTAATAACAAGGTGTCGTGTTCTTTCAAAGTATTGAGGTTGCTACTTACATTTTCAGTTTTGAGGTTGCTACTTGAATTTGCAGTTTGCACCAAAGGTTTAATTTACAGGGTAGGGTAATTAAAGTCATGGTGATGTTGTTGTTCATCCTTTGCAATTAGAACACACTCAGGCTCACTTCAAACTACGGTATATAAAGGAACACAGAATATAGTATGTACAGTAGATAGAATAGGGACCTTGGAGGTCTTCTGACCTTACTCACTGCTCATGCAGGAGACCCTATAGTATCCTGGACAAACAGTGGAGAATTCAATTCTCCCAAATCAGATCTTCTGGAGGAAAAAAGAAATAAATATCTACAATTTTGGATAACTATGTGACTCTCCTAATATATATACACACACATACACACATATACACAGTAGACCTCATATACTTGGACTTCAGCAAAGCTTTTGATAAAGTTAACCACAACCTCCTAATCCACAAATTAGAAAAAAAACAGGGTAGGTTACAACACATGCAGATGGCTAAACAGTTGGCTGTCCAACTGCACGCAACGATTTGTCCTCAACGGTCCAAATCCACATGGAAGAAGCTAGGCAGTGGGGTACCACAGTGTTCCGTCCTGGGCCCTGTACTCTTCAATATTTTCATCAATGACCTGGACGAGGGAGTAGAAGGGGAACTAATCAAATTCGCAGGCGACACCAAGCTGATAGGGGTAGCCAACACCCTAGAGGACAGGCTCAAAATACAGGAAGATCTAGACAGATTAACACTATGGGCCCACACTAACAACATGGTGTTCAACGTCGACAAGAGCAAAGTCCTTCACTTTGGTAAAAAAAAACCTAGACACACATACAGCCTGGGAGAAACCCCACTTAGGAGTAGTGACTGCGAAAGAGATCTTGGAGTCTTGGTGGATAATCAACTAAACATGAGCCAGCAATATGCAGCAGCGGCCAAAAAAGCCAACACTATCCTAAGCTGCATCAACAGGGGGATACACTCCAAGACCAGGGAAGTATTAATACCACTCTACTACGTCCTGGTCAGACCACATCTGGAGTACTGCATCCAGTTCTGGTCACCACACTTCAAAAGAGACATTGAAACTCTGGAGAAGGTGCAGAAAAGAGCAACCAAAATGATTAGGGGACTTGAAACCAAGACTTACGAAGAGAGATTGTGGGAACTGGGTATGGATAGCCTAGAGAAAAGGAGGGCCAGAGGGGACATGATAGCTGTATACAGGTATATGAGGGGTTGCCACAGAGAGAAGGGGGCCACTCTATTCTCCAGAGCACCAGAGGGCCGGACAAGGAACAACGGCTGGAAGCTGACCAAGGAGAGATTCAACCTAGAAGTAAGGAAGAAGTTCCTGACGGTCAGAGCGATCAACCAGTGGAACGGTCTGCCAGCGGATGTTGTGAACTCCCCAACTCTGGCCACTTTCAAGAGGAGATTGGACTGCCATTTGGCTGGGGTGCTTTAGGATTCCTGCTTAGGCAGGGGGTTGGACTTGACCTGCATGGTCCCTTTCAACTCTAACAATAAATAAATAAATATACATAGATTCATGAGGAGAGATAAGTAAATAACAAATAATAATAAGAGAATATCTATCTATCTATCTATCTATCTATCTATCTATCTATCTATCTATCTATCTATCTATCTATCTATCTATCTATCTATCTATCTATTTATCTACCTACCTACCTACCTACCTACCTACCTACCTACCTATCTTTCTCTTTCTTTCTTTTCTGTTTTTGATTATCTATTACACATCTTGCTAGGTGGCCTTTGCCACACCAGGCGAATCCAACCTGCTTATGGCTGAGTCTCTGCAGCCTGTTGAAAAGCTCCAAAATACCTTCAGTCTTTAAAAGAACACTGCTGCATCTAAACTATGTTTACAGACAGGTAGAAATTTGGAAGGTGGCCCTCCGGCAGAATTCAAGCTGCTTAAGACTGGCCCTCTGCAGAGCTGCTGTTCCTTGAAACACCTCCAGCCTAAGAGGGTTGCTTTTAAAATATATTTGCAGACAAATGGAAGTTTGAAAGGTAGCCATCCAGATGTTCTTTAGCAGGCTATGGGAGTTCTGTAGACCGATAATTTAACATATGTGCCATCTCCAATTGCTGTCAACATCCAGTCTGTGTATCCAAATAAAAAGTCCAGGATCTGAAAAGTTTGTTGTTTGTTGAATCTATGTCACTATGTTTATGGTATGATTTTGGTTCAATGGGTTTTAACGTTAGGGTTTTATTTTTTTGTATTGTTTTTACCCGGTACGTTTGGGATTTTTAAAATTTTGTATTCTTTATTCTTTTATTTTGGAGAAGGGCGGCCTAGAAATGCAAACAAATAAATAAATAAAACAACTAAGGGTTAGTTAAATAAATAAGGGTTAAATAAGGTTCAGGAGGGAAGTGTGCATGGTATGTTTGTGTGTATGTTTGGTTTTATAATAAGGTTTTTTAGTTGTTTTATTATTGGATTGTCACATGCTGTTTTTATCATTGTTGTTAACCGCCCCGAGTCTACGGAGAGGAGTGGCATACAAATCCAATAAATTATTGTTGTTGTTGTTGTTGTTATGATGATGATGATGATGATGATGATGATGATGAAACTGAACCCAAGAACAAGGTTAGCTGGAGGAAAGATCAGAAGCAACGTGAGAAAATATTACTTGACTGAAAGAGTAGTAGATGCTTGGAACAAACTTCCAGCAGACGTGGTTGGTCAATCCATAGTAAGTGAATTTAACCATGCCTGGGAGAAACATAGATCCATCCTAAGATAAAATACAAGAAATAGTATAAGGGCAGACTAGATGGACCAGGAGGTCTTTTTCTGCCATCAATCTATGTAATTCTAAGGAACCAGTTCGCAATATTAATCAATGTATTTCCCAGCCCAACCCTCCCAGGCTTCTACAGAGATCATGCAAAACGAGTTCTCTTAGTTATGGCAACCATCTGCCTTCTACTTCACACCTGTGGATATGTCCTTGAAAAGTTTCCAGAGTCTCCCAAGCTCCAGTGGAATGACAGATGTTTCGTTTCTCCACTCATTTGTAGCCAACATCCCGCCCCCCACTTACTCTAATGAAGTTGAAATTAGGAAACACATAGCTGTCAATTTTTCACTCTTGACAATTGCATCCATTTAAAGGAAAAGTTTGTTTTCTTTTTTAAAAAAAATATTTTTATTAATTTTCCACTTTTTTTAAAAAAAGAAAAGAAAACACAATAGTAAGTACAGAAGAAAATCGAAGAAAATCAAATTAATAATAGTATATATAGAGATATTAGCATTACATCAGCATTAAGGTCACTATATTTATATTATATTAATCATACACTAGACTATATTGTCTCAAGTATATAAATTAGTACATGCTTTTTTCCACTGACAAAATAATTTTATATATACTTCAATGATTTATCATGCAGGCTATATTGCTCTCTCCCCCCCCCCCAAATGTAAAGTCTAGATTTTATTTGTTACATACTTCAAAATATTTAAGAAAGTAACAAACGAATTAATGTTATTAAAACAACTGTAAAGCAAAACTAAATTACCTATACCTTTCTTTATCTTAACACATATTTTATCATCATATATATTGTTGTGGTTAGCTCTGGCCCTGCTCCTGCCCCAAGGACTGTGGATGTGGGGGAGACATCCACATGCTGCAGGCCTGTTTTGCCCCCCACCCCATGGAATCTGCTGATGAAGGCTCCTCTGACCAAGAAGACATGAGTGACAGGGAAGAGGAGAGTGTGGCAGACATCTCAGAAGGAGGTCAATTATCTAGCTCCTCCTTGGATTCAGAACAAGAGTTAATGATACAGCCACGCATGCGGAGAGCGATGCATAGGCAACAACAACTGAGAGATTATTATCAAAGAAAATGAGGCCACCTGTGGTTGGGTGGGGCTGTGGTCATTAGTGAGGCTGCTATAAATAGCAGCCTGTGGGTTTGGCCATTGTGGAGGATTATCTGATCGTTGTGTTTCGTGACTGCTTTACTGACTTTGACCTTTTGTGTGCTGATTTTTCCCCGCTTTGAAACTAAACCAGAGCAAAGTGTGTTTCACTTTGTGAAAGAAGAAGGACTGTGAATTGCCTCCCAGCTGCAAGCTAAGTATCACAGAACTGATAAGGGACTTGTACAAATTACCAGTTTGTTTGGAGACCACTGCTCTTTGCAAAAGAGGGCTTAGTTTAAGTGAATTTTCATTATAAAGAACATTGTTTTGAATTTTCAAACGTGTGTGTGTCTGAAATTTGTAGCTGTGAATTTTTGGGAGGAGTCTAACAGAGAGCTCGACAGAACATATATTTTCCCAATTAATCCTTTATGACTATGTGTCACTGCTTTTCTTCAATAAGAACATCTGTCATCTATCCATTGACTTTCGTTACTATGCGACTTAGTATTACTATAAGGATTATGTTCTATCTATGTCCATCCACTCACCCATCCACCCACCCACCCTTGGTTCCAAAGGGGCAGGGCCACCACAGAGAAGGCTCTTCCCCTAGACCCCACCAGACAACATTGCCTGGATGACAGGACTTGGAAAGGGTGATCTCTGTTGGACCGGACCGGTCGCTGGGATACATGAGGCAGAAGACGGTCCTGTAGGTAATCTGAACAGTTGTCCATCCAGACAGCTAGTTTTCTGCACCTCTTCTGCACCCCCAAAACTGACCCTGCTTTATTTTCTAGTTTATGTATTGATTTTCACATAATAATATAAAGAACGAAATAAATCTTATAAATTTCCACAGATCATAACCTGTATCTATTACATTTTGTGCTTGTAATTCATTACGCAGTATATTCAATTCAATATGTGATCTTTTTAATATATATATATACATTTGTAATATACAATAGAAATAAAGAAGAAAAGTAATATCTATGTTAATATCTCTTATTGTATATTAATAAAAGGTCCTCCATGTTTATAATTGCTTCTTTCATCCGTTAATACTTCCCTATTGGTAGTGTGTAGTTGTTCTTTTTATATACACTAACACTATATAGCAGTGATGGTGAACCTTTTTTCCCTTGGGTGCCGAATGAGCATGCGTGCACACTATCACTCATGCGCGAGTGCCCACCCCCATAATTCAATGCTTGGGGAGGGTGAAAAAAGCTTCTCCCACCCCCAGAAGGCCGCCTGCAGCCTCGAAGTGCCTGTTTCCCAACTTCTGATGGGCCCAGTAGGCTTGTATTTCACCCTCCCCGTGTTCCAAAGGGTTCCCTGGAACCAGGGGAGAGTAGAAACACCCTTCCTCACCCCCAGAGGCTCGCTGGAAGCCAAAAACGCCCACCCAGAGCCTCTGTGTGAGCCACAAATCATCTGGCCAGCATACACAGGCACATTGGAGCTGAGCTAGGGCAATGGCTTGCGTGCCGGTAGATATGGCTCCGTGTGCCACCTGTGGTACCTGTGCCATAGGTTCACTATCACTGCTATATATTATTATGTTTTGTTTCTGTTTTGGATCCATTCATACAGAAGGAAAAGGGGGGACATGATCGAAACATTTAAATATGTCAAAGGGTTAAATAAGGTTCCGGAGGGAAGTGTTTTTAATAGGAAAGTGAACACAAGAACAAGGGGACACAATCTGAAGTTAGTTGGGGGAAAGATCAGAAGCAACATGAGAAAATATTATTTTACTGAAAGAGTAGTAGATCCTTGGAACAAACTTCCAACAAACGTGGTTGGTAAATCCACAGTAACTGAATTTAAACATGTGTGGGATATTCATATATCCATCCTAAGATAAAATACAAAAAGTAGTATAAGGGCAGACTAGATGGATCATGAGGTCTTTTTCTGCCGTCAGTCTTCTATGTTTCTATGTTTCTATACCATTTGCTCCCTCAATCTCCTTTGCCATGTCATCCATCTCTACACATCTATCATTTTTTTCAATAATATTACTCTCTGCTGAGATCATACTCATACTCATGCTGAGTAGTAGATCCTTGGAACAAACTTCCAGCAGACGTGGTAGATAAATCCACAGTAACTGAATGTAAACATGCCTGGGATAAACATATATCCATCCTAAGATAAAATACAGAAAATAGTATAAGGGCAGACTAGATGGACCAGGAGGTCTTTTTCTGCCGTCAGACTTCTATGTTTCTATGTTTCTATCATTTCTTTGCACCTCTGAGCAAACTGGCCCTGCTTTCAACCGAGGGACAGCGTGGGAAACCCAAGTCGACCTACCTTTCTTTTCATAAACGAGCTTCTCTCCGCTCCTGGCTGTGCTGTCTAGGGGCACCCCGGTTTGACTCCCAAAGTCGCCGTCTCGGTAGCCGAGCTCCGGGTGTAGAGGGTTCTCCTCCTCCTCGTAGTCGTAGTCATCCAAGATGGGGGTCTCGCGGATCGGCATGCCGATGACCGAGGTGTGCCCTTGGAGGCGCGAACTGCGGAAGCTCTCCCTACCCTGGGAGCCGATAAGCACCGAGGGGATGTAGTGGATCTCGTGGGTGGCCTCCGAACTGGCGCTCTTGTGGGGGACCCGGCGTTGCTTGTACCAGCGCCGTTGGGCATACAAGGCTATGGTGAACACCAGCAGCAGCAAAAGGAGAGCGATCAGCCCACCCTGAAAAAGAAAACAAGGAAAAGAGGACTTCAGTAGCGTTCCTTCTCTTGGTTCTCTACTTCAAAACAGGAGGGGCTGGAAAGCATTTCTCCTCCTGTAAAGCAATGCACCGATGTTTCTATATCAGAAGGAGGTCCTTCTAATCTATTCTAAAGGGTAAAGCATACGAAGAACGGTTGCAGGGACTGGGTATGCCTAGTTTAGTGAAAAGAAGGACCAGGGGAGACTTGAGAGCAGCCTTCCAGTATCTCAGGGGCAGCCACAAAGAAGAGGGAGTCAAGCTATTCTCCAAAGCCCCTGAGGATAGAAAAAGAAGCAATGGGTGGAAACAAATAAAGGAGAGAAGCAACTTAGAACTAAGGAGAAATTTCCTGACCGTTAGAACAATTAATCAGAGAAACAGCTTGCCTCCAGAGGTTGTGAATGCCCCAACACTGGAAGATTTAAAGGAGATGTTGGATAACAATTTGTGTGGAATGTTATAGGATTTCCTGCCTAAGGAGGGGGTTGGACTAGATGACCTCCAAGGTACCTTACAACCTGTTGTCTTCTGTTCTGTGCTGTTCTGCTCTGCTCTGCTCTGCTCTGCTCTGTTCCGTTCCGTTCCATTCCACTCCACTCCACTCTATTCTACTCTACTTTACTCTCTATTCTGCTCTATTCTGCTCTACTCTCTATCCTATCCTATCCTATCCTATGATCCTATCCTATCCTGTCCTGTCCTATCCTATCCTATCCAATACTGTACAATACTATACTATACTATACTATACTATACTATACTATACTATACTATACTATACTATACTATACTATACTATACTATACTATACTATACTATACTATACTATACTATACTATCCAGTATTCCCATATTCCAGGTGCTACCCCAAAGAAGAGGGGGTCAACCTATTTTCCATTAGCAAAGAAGGCAATGGATGGAAACTAACCAAGGAAAGAAGCAATCTGGAATTAAAGAGAAACTTCCTAATAGTGAGGACAATGAACCTGTGGAACAGCTTGCCACCAGAAATCATGGGTGATCCATCTTTGGAGGTTTTAAAGAAGAGATTGGATACACTTGTGTGGAATGCTGTAGGGTTTCCTCCTTGAGAAGGGGGTTGGACTAGAAGTCCTCCAAGGTCCCCTCCAGCTCTATTCTGATTGAATTGCCAACCTAGTGCATCAGTGCAAATATTCTCATTTATCAGAAGACAATGTGTAGAGATTTGACAAGTAGCTCAATCACTCACTGTCAGCATGTATCTAGAAAATTTGAATTGTCCTGCTTAAAGGTAATTATAACCCCCCCATTACTGGATCCAAATTTAATCTTTCTTTGCAAACCACATTAAGTGCCGTCACAGTTTGTGTGTGTGGGGGTGTGTGTGTTTAAAAATCAAACCTTCAAAAACTGCATTGGGTTTCTCAATTCTTTGTATTTTGTCCACATTTGTATTCTCCAAAACACTGTTCATTAATTTCACTACAGCAGCAGGCAGAATAATAACATGGATACCCAAATAAGAATAACGGTGCAATAATAAAAATAACCCCAAAGGGCATATTATTTGGATACTTCTCAGAGGCCAACACAGATATCCTTGTTTTTGCTCTTTGTTTTTAATAATAGTGAGAACTTTTAAAACCTCTGACTATGTGATAGGGTTTAAGGTATGCATTGCTGTTCAGTATTTCATTACAGTGCTGTAAAACTTACACTTTTAATCTCCAAATATTTATGGCCAGCATTATACAGATTCAGAAAAGAACATAATAATAACAGTTATAAACATAACAGTTCTGGAGACCTCACCTACAAAAAGATATTGACAAAATTGAACGGGTCCAAAGACCGGCTACAAGAATGGTGGAAGGTCTTAAGCATAAAACGTATCAGGAAAGACTTCATGAACTCAACCTGTATAGTCTGGAGGACAGAAGGAAAAGGGGGGACATGATCGAAACATTTAAATATGTTAAAGGGTTAAATAAGGTCCGGGAGGGAAGTGTTTTTAATAGGAAAGTGAACACAAGAACAAGGGGACACAATCTGAAGTTAGTTGGGGGAAAGGTCAAAAGCCATGTGAGAAAATATTATTTTACTGAAATAGTAGTAGATCCTTGGAACAAACTTCCAGCAGACGTGGTTGGTAAATCCACAGTAACTGAATTTAAACATGCCTGGGATAAACATATATCCATCCTAAGACAAAATACAGAAAATAGTATAAGGGCAGACTAGATGGACCATGAGGTCTTTTTCTGCCGTCAGTCTTCTATGTTTCTATGTTTCTGTAATAGCAAAGTAACAGAGTTACAGAATATCAGACCAAGCCACAACCTGGGAGAACAAACCTCCACCCAAGCTCCCAATATTCACCATCATGACGTTATTTTAACTTGAGGTCCATTGGTTCAGTCCAGTGTTTCAGAAACCAGTTTGTTTTGCGAAAAGAAGAAGGAGGAGAAGGAGGAGGAGAAGGAGGAAGAGGAGGAGGAGGAGGAGAAGAAGAAGAAGAAGAAGAAGAAGAAGAAGAAGAAGAAGAAGAAAAAGAAGAAGAAGAAGAAGAAGAAGAAGAAGAAGAAGAAGAAGAAGAAGAAGAAGAAGAAGAAGAAGAATCTCTCTATATATTTTTTTATGTCTCTATTAGGTACTATGCCAACCGTATACACAAAAGGCACCAATTTAATACGAGATAAAGCTCTCCTAAGATACGATATATGCACAAGAGGGCAGAATTACAGCTGCCAAGGGAAGTCTTCAAAGACCTTCCACTTGCTGTGAATAAAAAATAATCAGAGAGGGAAGCAGGAGAGAGGGAGAGAGAGAGAGAGAGAGAGAGAAGGTCAATTTCCATATAGCTTCATCATAAAAACAGAATTTCATTTCGAAGAAGACAGGACCGAAATCCTAACAGGATGATAACCTGTCTGGCTAAAATATGCAAGTCCGTGTTTTACAAAGTGCTTATTTGAAAGATTTGAAGGCAGGGTTGGCAAAACAGGCTCCCGGTGATAAAAGTTACAAGGAAGCGGAGGAATAGGAAGGAGGAGAAAATAGGAGAAAATAGCTTCCTATTTTTGGGGAAGGAAAATTAGCCATCCAGAGACTTTGTTCAAGGCTCTGGAATTGAATTGCTGACAGGAAGGAAATATATTCATCCTTTATGGAAACCCTTGGGTAAAAATACCTATTTGTCTACAGATATATGAGATGCCTCTATTCCTTTCTTTCTATTTCCCTCTCTTTCTCATTCTCGTTCTTTTTCATCTCTCTCTCTTGCCCCCTCTCTCTTTCTCCCCATTCTTTCCCTCTCGCTGTTTTCCTCTCTTTCTTCCCCCTCTCTTCTTTCTCTCTTGCCCCCTCTCTCTTTCTTCCCTTTCTTTCCCTCTCTCTGTTTTCCTTTCTTTGTCCCCCCTCTTCCTTCCTCCTCTCTCATTTCTTCTTTCTCTCTCTCTTCCTCTCGCTTTTCCCTTCCCTTCCCTCTCTCTCTCTTCCCTTCCCTCTTGCTTCTCTCTCTCTCTCTTTGCCCCTTCTCTGTTTCCTTCTCTCTGTTCCCCTCTCTCCCTCTTTCCTTCCCTCTCTTCCCCCTCTCTTCTCACTCTTTCTCTCCCCCCGTTTCTTTCTCTGTGTGTTCCACCCCTCTTTCCTTTTCTCTCTCTCTTTCCCCCTCTCTCACTTAGTTCCTCCCCCCCTCTCTTCTTTACTCATTCTGTTTAATTAAGAGGGAAAGGAAAAGTAATGGGAATACGTATATATATATATATATATATATATATTCTAAATAAACCATGCAATCATTCACGGACATTTGCATTAGGAAATCTCCCCAGATGCTTTCCTATGAATTCTAATCCACTTTACTCAGAGAATTAAAAAAAATAGGAAAAGAAACAGAATTTCGATCTGTTTCTTCAGGTTAAGAAAAGTCAGATTGGTCAATTTGTAGTCCATTGGGTCAAATTCAGAATGGACTATGCAGATTTAGTAATAAGGCGTCTAAGCGTTGAAAGCATTCGGTTTGCAAACTCTTATCTACTATCTTTTAACTTTCAGTACCAGAGAAGACAAACTATGCTACTGTAGCTGTCAGTGTTTAATTGATAAATTTAAAAATGGGGAAACAGTTGGAGAGTTTGTATTTTAATCATGTGACCCAGCTCCAACCACAATAATACATGGGCAAACAATCGATACAAATTCAAGGGAAGCCGCCCCAAACTCGATTGCAGAAAATACGACTTCAGCAACAGAGTGGTCAACACCTGGAATTTGAGGGAAGATGCAACATGCAAAAATCTGAATGAAAGGGAGAATAAAGAAGCACTAGGACATAGAGGACATAGAGTTAGAGAAAATAATAAGAGAAAAAAGTGAGGCTACCAAGGTGCAAGCAAGTAATATATATATATATATATATATATATATATATATATATATATATATATATATATATATATATATATATATATATATATGTTAAATGTTTTTAGCTGGAATTTTAAAATTAATATATATATGATGTTTATTTATTTATTATTAGAGTTGAAAGGGACCTTACAGGTCATCAAGTCCAACCCCCTGCCTGAGCAGGAAATCCTACATCACCCCAGCCCAATGGCAGTCCAATCTCCTCTTGAAAGTGTCCAAAGTTGGGGAGTCCACAACCTCCGCTGGCAGGCTGTTCCACTGGTTGATCGCTCTCACTGTCAGGAAATTCTTTCTTATATTCAGGTTGAATCTTTCCTTGGTCAGTTTCCAACCGTTGTTCCTTGTCCGACCCTCTGGTGCCCTGGAAAACAGTGTGTCCCCCTCCTCTCCATGGCAACCCCTTAAGTACCTGTATACAGCTATCATGTCCCCCCTATACCTTCTTTTTACTAGACTATCCATGCCTAGTTCCAGCAACCTTTCCTCGTATGATCTGGTCTCTAGTCCCTTTATCATTTTAGTTGCTCTTTTCTGCACCCTCTCTAGAGTCTCTATATCTTTTTTGAAGTGTGGTGACCAGAACTGGATGCAATACTCCAGGTGCGGTCTGACCAGGGCCTTATAGAGTGGTATTATTACTTCTCTGGTCTTGGAGTGTATCCCCCTGTTCATGCAGCTTAGGATTGTGTTGGCTTTTTTAGCCACTGATGCACATTGCTGGCCCATGTTTAGCTGGTTATCCACTAAGACTCCAAGATCCCTTTCACAGTCACTCATGGTGAGTGTGGTTTTGCCTAATTTGTATGCATGTTTTGGGGTTTTTTTTGCCTAGGTGCAGGATTTTACTCTTCTCTACATTGAACTTCATTTTGTGCAGTCAGATGGATATGTGACCCAAGGATTGACTAAATGGTGGCAGAGTGAATTAGTAGACATGCAAGAGATGAAATATATAATGGAGAATATAAGGAAAATTAAGAATACATGGGTTAGGGAAATGAGAAGGAAAATATTACATAAGTGGTATCACACACCCGTCCAACTTGCACATTTCCAGCAGAATGTTAAAAATAATTGTTGGCATGGATGTCAAGATAAAAGAGTGTTTATGCATATGCTTTGGGAATGCCTGGTAGTGCAGAACTTTTGGCAAAAAGTGCAAGAGGATATTAATAGGATGTTAAATACACGATGGATAATTACAAAGGAAATGGCAGTATTGGTTAAAAGCAATGCGATGGGAGAATTTAGAGAAATAAAACAAGCAGCGATAGAAAGCGCTCAGGTGGTAATAGTATTGGGTTGGAAAGATGCGACAAAATGAACGATGCAAAATTGGTACCAGTACATGGTGGATCATATTCAATTTGAGATTATGGATAAAAGGATGGATTTGGTTAATGAAACTGATTTGCGACAACTGATGGGACGAGGGGACAAGGTAAGACAATATATGGTTAGTAGAACACGAGACCAAGCTATAAAGAATAAATTGGAATCACTTTATAATATGTAAATAGAAACATTGCTCTTGAGTTAAAATGGTATATATAAGAAACACCTCCAATTTTGTGGTGGGGTGTGAATGTTTGTCTGGTGGTGGGCACTAATCACAGAGCACTTGTTCTATGTTGTACGTGAGTTTTATATTCTATTTCTTAAAATTAATTTTAAAAAATAATATACAGTAATACCTCGTCTTACGAACTTAATTGGTTCCCAGAGGAGGTTCGTAAGGCGAAAAGTTCGTAAGACGAAACAATGTTTCCCATAGGAAACAATGTAAAATGAATTAATGCGTGCAAGAAAAAACACCCCTGCAAAAATGGCGCTCCGCTGGCCGCCGCTGCCCAGCTGTCACCTTTTGAAACAGCCGGGGGGCTTCTCGACGTCCTCCCAAACCCAAACTTTTGCTGAACTTCTGGGTTCGGCATTCGGGAGGCCGCCGAGAAGCTCCGCCATCCGGCTGTTACCTATTGAAACAAGTTTGTAAGAAGAGGCAAAAATTTTCTGAACCCCGGGTTCGTATCTCGGAAAGTTAGTATGACGAGGGGTTTGTATCACAAGGTGCCACTGTATATATAAGAAAAACACCTGGAATGTGCTACCTGACTCCATTGCTACAGCTTCAAACCTTCACAGCTTCAATCTCAAACTGTTACCATGGACCTCACCCCCTTCCTAAGAGGTCCGTAAAGGGGGTGTGCATAAGCCTACCAGCGTACATACTGTCCCTATCTTACTGTCCCCATTTATTTGTATTTACTTCCTTTGTTCATATACCCCTATCTATATTTGTTATCTTGTATACATTTGACAAATAAATACAATAAAAATATTTTGCTTCCCATCCAACAAACGTCTTCAGTTCTTTTTGCCCCCCACCCCCAAAAGACTATAGATTATGTAGTGAAACTCAGAGGTGCAATGGCCTAGAGGTGGATCTCTCACCTCACAGTCTGGAGGCTGTGAGTTCAATCCTAGGTAGAGGCACAATGGGAGGCCAAACAAAACTCATTGACAGGAAGGGCAGTGGGCCAGTAAAACACTCAGCTCCATTCGGTTGCCCAGACTCCACCTTTGAAGGGATTATTAGGGGGTCATTGAAATAATATGTTTGTTCGTTCGTTCGTTCGTTCGTTCGTTCGTTCGTTCATTCATGCAGGCATGCATGCATACATTCATTCATTCATTTGATTTATAAGCCACTCACTTCCTTCCAGAATATTAATAATAATAATAATAATAATAATAATAATAATAATAATAATAATAATAATTTATAGATTTGTATGCCGCCCCTCTCCGGAGACTTATGCAGTGAAACTGTGCTGAAAGAATGCAAAAGGTCTCCAAACCAACATAATTCTGTCTTTTTCCATGATTATCTGAAGGAATAACCATCAAGCTTCAAGGAAAATCCCAAGCTATGCAGAAGATGAAAATAAACTTTTTTTAAAAAAGAAGAACCTTGAACCGTTACCCTTCCTGAACTGCAGGGAATCCGATTAACCCCAGCACACAAGAAAAGTCAGGGCAATTGCATATTTATGACACCTCTTCTCCTGAAGGAGCAGGAGGCAGCTCATGGCTTAACCCAAATTTCCAAAAGGTTACATGAAATTGTAGTGGCAGCAGTCTTTGTACTCTGTACAAAAGCCATCAGACAGGATCCCCAGTTCCTTGATGACTGGTAGAGAAGGTTCTTGCACACCAAGCAAACAATCTGAAATTCAAGGATATGTAAAAGACATCTCCCTCCCTCAATCTTTCCTTCCTTCCTTCCTTCCTTCCTTCCTTCCTTCCTTCCTTCCTTCCTTCCTTCCTCTTCTCCCTCTCATATCCATCTCCTTCCTTTCCTCCCTCCTTCCTTCCTTTCTCTCTCTCATTTCCATCTCCTTCCTCCCTCCCTCCCTCCCTTCCTTCCTATCTTTCTATCTTTCTATCTTCCTTCCCTCCCTCCCCCTCCTTCCTTCCTTCCTTCCTTCCTTCCTTCCTTCCTTCTTTCCATCCTTCCTTCTTTCCTCCTCTCCCCCCCTCTCATTTCCATTTCCTATCTTCCTTCCCATCCACAACTCCACCTCATTCCTTCTTTCCCTCTTTCCTTCCCATTATTGTTCCTTCATCTTCTTTCTCCCTTTCCTTTCCATCTCCTTCCTTTCTTCCATTCTTCTCCTTTCCCTGTCCTTCCTTCCTTTTTCCCCCCTTTTCCCTCCCTCCCTCCACTCCTCCTTTCCAAAACTTTATTGCTCAACAAATTAGTCTGGGACCCCCTGTTGCTAAATGTTAAAAATTAACCTGAGCTTGCGACTCAGAAATATTTCTCCTCCCTAGTGAGAAAGCAAGGGTTGGTTCATCCACCAAGGACAAATAAACTTCATCAGTTTTGCAACCCAAAATGACGACTGAAAAGAATATTTCTGTCAAAATTAGACCCATCGGGTCTCTAACATGCAAATCCTCCAAATCCTACCGCATTGCAATTTGATCATTAGAATCATTATCGCCCATACAACCATCCCAATCCATAACTAAATCCCTTTTAACCCTCTTTTCTTTGCCTGTTAATAAATAAACCCTACAAATATGTCAGGAGCAGAAATACACATTTTTTGTCGCAAAACCTTCATTGCCTGCTTTGATTGTTTATTATTATTATTATTATTATTATTATTATTATTATTATTATTATTATTATGTGTGCGTGCCGGAGAGATGGCAAGATTAAGAATAATAATAAAAACAGCAAAACAAAATGATAATTATGATGGTAGCATTTATTTATTTACTTCCTCGCTAATTTACAAGGAATGATTAAAAAAAAATTCAGAGCTAATCTCAATGGATAACTTGATCATTACTGCAAATTAATGCAGCTTGGTTGCACAGTATGCATATATTAAAAGAAATTAATTCTTTCCAAAATAAAGCAAAGGAAGTCAGGCAAGAACGCCTGTTACCAGATGTTAAAAAGCTGATAAAATTTGGATTATGACACTGGGTAGTTATATTTCTTCCTCTTTTTTTTTCACCCCCCTCCCAGCCTCCCTTTCCTTATTTTGTACACAGTATATGCAAATACCAAATCCAGAATGTTTTCTGCTCCGAGTGACCTTTTATGCTTACGGGAAGAAATGTCGAAATGAAATACAGGTCTGTGAACTAGAAACCCAAGGAATTACCTTTTGCAGATAATGTTCGAGTTAACAACAGTACATTTAGTGGCAGTTCAAACTTACAACGGTCAAAAAAGGAAGGAAAGAAGAGATACCTGGATAAGATCATTGTACAGAATTGATGTATACAGTATTATGTAAATATAAGCCATGTAATAGAAAATAAGCACTATTAGAGTTGTATCACAGGCACGCCACCAGTAATGGGCAGCCAAAATTTTTACTGCCACAACTGTGGGGTGTGGCTTATTTTGTGGGTGTGGCTTAATGGTAATGTGACTGGGTAGGAGTGGCTTGCCGGCCATGTGACCAGGTGGGAATGGCTGAAACGATTATATTATATTATATTATATTATATTATATTAGATTAGATTTGATTTGATTTGATTTGATTTGATTTGATTTGATTTGATTTGATTTGATTTGATTTGATTTGATTTGATTTGATTTGATTTGATTTGATTTGATTTGATTTGTATGCCGCCCCTCTCCGCAAACTCGGGGCGGCTAACAACAATAATAAAAACAGCATATAACAAATCTAATATTTAAAATAACTAAAAAAAACCTTATTAAAACCCAAACAAGCACACAATTTATACCATGTATAAATTGTATAGGCCTAGGGGGAAAGGATATCAAAGTTCCCCCATGCCTGATGACAGAGGTGGGTTTTAAGGAGCTTATGAAAGGCGAGGAGGGTGGGGGCAATTCTGATCTCTGGGGGGAGCTGGTTCCAGAGGGCCGGGGCCGCCACAGAGAAGGCTTTTTCCCTGGGTCCTGCCAATCGACATCAGGAGAAAGCCAGCTTCGCTTAACAACCCTGTTACTAATTCAGCAAGCGCTGTGATCCACTTTGCCACTTGTGGCAAGAGAGGTCTTAAAACAGGACGAAATCCACTTAACAACGGTCTCTTTTAGCAACATACATTTTGGGGTTGAATCCACGCAGGAATGCTGTTTGCATCTGAACCAGGGACCCAAGAAATTGCCTTGGACCAAGTCGTGGCTTTGCTTCATTTATCCCCCTCTTACAAATGTTCTGCAGATGTTTCCCTCCCCACCTCCCACCTTCAAATCTCTGGAGAACAAAGTGGATTTGAACCTCATCAATTTTGTCTTCTGTTTGGGTTTTTTTTGTTTTGTGTTGTTTTGTGTATTCCCCCCCCCCCCCCCCACTGTATCCTCCAGGGCAAACATTACAAATGTAGCTGCCAAGCCCCGAAGTGAGCTTTCCTTCTAATTGAAAACAAAACAAAATTTTAAAAAAAGATGAAAGGAAAGATGAGGATGGCTGCTACTTTGGCTTTCTCCTCCAAGAAACAGAGAGGGCTCCTGGTCACAGTTGGGAAGGCAGAGATGGGGGGAAAGAAAACAGCCAGTGTGTGTGTGTGTGTGTGTATGTGTGTGCAGGAGGTAATTTCAAAACACGTTGAGATACGTTTGAGATCAATTAATGGAATCAAGAAGTATAGAAAAGAGGGGGCTACAACTAAGAAAGATGGGGATGACTTTCCCTTCCCTTCCTTTCCATCTATTATTATTATTATTATTATTATTATTATTATTATTATTATTATTATTTATTAGATTTGTATGCCGCCCCTTTCCGTAGACTCGGGGTGGCTCACAACACAATAAAAACAGTTTATAACAAATCTAATAATTTACAATTTAAAATATTAAAAAACCCCATTATTAAACAAACATACACATAAACATACCATACATAAATTGTATAGACCCGGGGAAGATATCTCAGTTCCCCCATGCCTGATGACAAAGGTGGGTTTTAAGGAGTTTGCGAAAGGCGAGGAGGGTAGGGGCAGTTCTAATCTCTGGGGGGAGCTGGTTCCAGAGAGTTGGGGCCGCCACAGAGAAGGCTCTTCCCCTGGGGCCCGCCAACCGACATTGTTTAGTTGACGGGACCTGGAGAAGGCCAACTCCCTGGGACCTAATCGGTTGCTGGGATCTTCCCTTCCTTTCCATCTTCCCTTCCCTTCTGTCTTTTCTTGCTATCTTTTTTGTCTTCTCTTCCTTTCCATCTTCCCTTCCCTTCTGTCTTTTCTTGCTATCTTTTTTGTCTTCTCTTCCTTTCCATCTTCCCTTCCCTTCTGTCTTTTCTTGCTATCTTTTTTGTCTTCTCTTCCTTTCCATCTTCCCTTCCCTTCTGTCTTTTCTTGCTATCTTTTTTGTCTTCTCTTCCTTTCCATCATCCCTGCCTTTCCTTTTTGTTCCCTTCCTTTTTGCCTTCCCATCCATCTTCCCTTCTCTTCTGTCTTCTCTCCCTATCTTTTCTGTCTTCCCTTCCTTTCCATCATCCCTTCCCTTCCCAGTGCTGGAGAGCAATTCAAAACAGACTGTTGGACATTTCAGATCTGTTCATAAAACCAAACATTATAGAAAGGAGGAGCCTATGACTAAGAAAGGGGAGAGGCTATTCCCTTCTCTCTCTCTCTCTCTCTCTCTCTCTCTCTCTCTCTCTCTCTCTCTCTCTCATTTTCCCTCCCTCCCCTCCCTCCCTCCCTTCCTTCCTTCCTCCCTCCCTCCCTTCCTCCCTTCCTTCCTTCCTTCCTTCCTTCTTTCCTTCCCATTTCCAAGCTTTATTATTGAACAAATCACTCTGGGAACTATCCCAATCCTTGTATAAATATATTTAGGCAGTTTTACTGTGCAAATATTTCAATACAACAGATGCCCCTTGTGAAAAGCAACTGCCGTGGCATATGCCAAGGTTCCAGTTTTGCCACATGACTGGAGATTTCAGGAGAAAGGCAGAAGACTTTGCCCAGGAGCAGCAGTGGTTTGGAAAAGAGATTAAGAGAATAATTATTGAGATGCACCATTAATCTACACATTGATAGAGGAAGAATACACTTCGCAAAACAGAGAAGATCTAGAGCAAGATTATGCCACATGATGTGATCCTTTTCAGATAAGAGTTATAATCCCACAAGGCTCATATTTTCATTAGGGAGGGCAGTATTGGGGGGGAGGAAGGAAGGAAATGGAGGAGGAAAGGATGAGAAAGGAGGAAATAAAGAAGGGAGGGAGGGAAGGAGGGAGGGAGGGAAGAAAGAAAGAAGGAAGAGAGGGAGAGGGAGGGAGGGAGGAAAAGGAGAGAGGGACGAAAGAAGGAACAAAGGAGGGAAGGAAGGAGAGGAAGGAAGGGAAGGGGGGAGAAAGTAATTCATTAGCAGCCTGCCAGTCCTGTCACAATTTTTTTTTTACTACCTTATAACCTGCCATGGGAATAGTAAGATCCTTTGCAAAGATGTCTAACAGACGCAATAATCAGTGTGATCAGTAATGAGATATACTGTAGGAAGAAGAGATCATTTGTTATATTTTAAGAGAAGTTATTAAAATTCTTTGTGATGATCGGGGAAGTTTCACACACACACACACACACACACCCCTTCTTTTCCTCAGCAAAAATATGTTACAGAGATAGATAGATGGATGGATGGATGGATTGATAGCTGTACGTATTGGCATATTCGGGTCTTTTCCTAAATTGAATTGGATCGATAGATCGATAGATCGATAGATAGATAGATAGAGAGAGAGAGAGAGAGAGATAGAGAGATAGAGAGATAGAGAGAAAGATAGAGAGATAGATAGAAAGATAGATAGAAAGATAGATAGATAGATAGGTAGGTAGATAGATAGATAGATAGATAGATGATAAAAAGATAGATAGAAAGATAGAAAGAAAGAAAGAAAGATAGATAGATAGATAGATAGATAGATAGATAGATAGATAGATAGATATAGATACACACACACACATTCTTTTGCGTCACTATATTCTTAGGGGGGGGGTTCTTTCTTTCCTACTTGTTTCCTTCCTGCCCATTCTAGCTTTTATCCTTTTCTTATGCACCAGTTTTCATCTGCGTCATTGTAATGTGTGGTTACTCTCTCTGTAAAGAAAGAACTGCCCTCCCCCCCCACTTTCGTATTATTCCAGAAGAAGAGAGTGGTGTTCAACCATTTGCTTTGAGGTTGATCTTGCATCCCTCTTCTGCCATCCCTGAAGGAACCAGGAACCCAGGTGGCCACTGAGTTGACAGAGCTACTCTGAATCAAAGCGACATCTTCCACCTTTGCACACAAAGAAAGCACATTTCCATCAAGAGACCTTTCCCCACCCTTTCATGACAAAAACTAACTTGGTTGATCCACCAAGAGCCGAAAAGATTAACAGAGCCACCATAAAAGAGGAGGCGAGTTCCGTTTAATGCTAAGTACAACGTCAGGAGATTCGAGACGCCAAGACTTTCCACAGTGTAAGGAGGCCTTTAAAATATCTGTGCCTCTTCCTTAGAAGCCTCTGCAACTTGATCTGGCAGCTAAAAGAGGAAAGGTAAAAAGGAGGAGGAGAAGGAAGGAAGGAAGGAAGGAAGGAAGGAAAGAAGGAAGGAAGGAAAGAAGGAAGGAAGGAAGGAAAGAAGGAAGGAAAGAAGGAAGGAAAGAAGGAAGGAAAGAAGGGAGGAAGGGAGGGAGGGAGGCAGGAAGGGATGGAGGCAGGAGGGGAGGGAGGAGGAAAGGGAAGAAGAAGAGCAGCAGATTATGTTGAGGAAGGAAGGAAGGAAAGAAGGAAGGAAAGAAGGAAGGAAGGAAAGAAGGAAGGAAGGAAGGAAGGAAAGAAGGAAGGAAAGAAGGAAAGAAGGAAGGGAGGAAGGAAAGGAGGAAGGGAGGAAGGGAGGAAGGAAAGGAGGAAGGGAGGGAGGGAGGAAGGGAGGAAGGGATGGAGGCTGGAGGGGAGGGAGGAGGAAGGGGAAGAAGAGCAGCAGATTATGTTGAGGAAGGAAGAAGGGAGGGAGGGAAGGAAGGGAAGAAGGAAAAGGAAGGAAGGAAAAGGAGAAGAGGAGGAGATTATGTTGAAGGAAGGAAGCAAGCAAGGAAGGAAGCAGGGAAGAAAAGGAGAAGACCATCAGATTATGTTGAAGAAGGAAGGAAGGAGGAGGAGGAGGGGAGAGGAAGAAGATGAGCAGCAGCTTACAACATATAAGAAAAACAGTAGATTACAATAAAATCAATCCAATGAATTAAAATTACAAGGCAATCTATGGATGGATGGATGGATGGATGGATGGATCCATAGGATAAATAGAGAGAGAGAGAATTCTTCTAGGAGAGCAAAAAGAATTTCAGTTCATTTTCAGTAGCAGAGCAAAGGAAAAGTGCTGGCTACAAAGCGAGCGAGCGAGAGGAGGGGGAAGCCCTTCAGCATGGGAACAAAGGGGAAGCAGGTAGCAGCAGCAGCAGCCAGTGTATGGAAGGGAGTGTATGGGAGGCAGCCTCATGCCGGGTGTATGGGAGGCGCGTGCTCCTCCTTGTTGCCTCAGAGTCCCTCTTTTTTAAAAAAAGCCTTAAAGTTTTGGATTTTTTTTATTCCCCTCCTCTCCCCTTCTTCCTTCGGCAGCGACTCTCCTCCCCATCATCTTCTTCCTCCTCCTCCCACCCAAATTCTGAGCTTTTATTTCTTTCCTAATGGGTTTGCACACATTATTTGCTTTTACATTGATTCCTATGGGAAAAAATGCTTCTACTTAAGAACGTTTCTACTTAAGAACCTGGTCATGGAATGAATTAAGTTCTTAAGTAGAGGTACCAAAACATACATAGGGCCAAAGGATTCAGTTCAGATAGGCGTCAGGGTTCCCACGGATGCCCTAATTAAATCATGAGCCTCGAGCCAAGCTTCAAAAGAAATTATTAGGAGCTTTCATGCCACCACATTCCAGGTGAAGCCAGCCCTGACCCCACATAATTTACACTCCAGTAAATCACGACCCAGTTTCCCTCTCCCCTCCCCTCCCCCACCCCCAGGGTGTGTCATCAATCACATTCACCAAGAGAGCAATTTCACAGGTTGTAGAGGTCACTTCCCTGGGGCCACTGTAGGTAAGCCTGGAAGACAGCCTTGAGAGAGACATGTCTGAAATTTCTGTTTTGGCTGCTGTGCTGCTTCGTTGGTTTCCCATCCCTCCTTGCCTTGAGAGCAGGCCATAGCTGCTTTGTGAGTTAACTTTATGGCTGTAAAGCAAGAATCATCATTGACCCAACTATGAGAATCATGGTTGGCATGACACGTTCCTAAGTTGCATCAAAATTCCTGCAAGGGTGAGATTCCATATCTCATATGAATGCCCCAATTTTACCTATAGGTGGGTAGAGGGGTAACGTATCATAAAATGAAGAGGAGGAGGAAGACATTGGTAAGGATGGCAAAGAAGTAAGAGCAGGCCATGGATGCTTTGTGAGTTAACATTATTCTTGCTGTAAAACAAGATTCTTCGTTGATCCAACTATGAGACTCATGGCTGATGTGACAGGGTTTCTAAGTTGCATCAAAATTCTTGCATGGTTAGATTTCATGTAATAATAATAATAATAATAATAATAATAATAATAATAATAATAATAATAATAAAGAAAAACAAAAACCAGAGTTGGAAGGGACCTTAGAGGTCTTCTAGTCAACCCCCCTGCTTAGACAGGAAACTCTACACTACTTCAGACAGATGGTTATCCAACATCTGATTAAAAACACCCAGTGTTGGGGCATTCACAACTTCTGGAGGCAAGTTGTTCCACTAATCAACCGTTCTGACAGTCAGGAAATTTCTCCTTAGTTCTAAATTACTTCTTTTCTCAGTTACTTCTTATTGCTCATGTCTATACACAAGAATCGAGTCATCTAAGCACTGGATAAGACTCAACAGAATTCAAGAGTGTATCATCAGGCAACCTGTAGGTTTGCCAAATCTTGTGTGAATAAGCTACCGAGCAGCTACACTTCCATAGAAACCATGTCAAAAAAACCATGCTATGAATTATGGGAGTGTCATGCCCCTGTCTGACTCTGTGGTGGAAGATGAACTGGAACAAGAACCGACAGTGAGTGAGAGGGCAGCTTCGTTGGCCTTGGAGGAAAGTGGGGAAGGGCAGAGTCAGTCCAGGCAAGGCTGTTTGGAATTAGCAAGGTCTGCAGGCAATAAGGAGAGGCAGAGCTCAGCCAAGGAGAAGGAACCACCCCCTTTCTGATGCAAGGGCTTGGAGAGTGCAGAGGAGGCAGGATCAGCTCCAATGGAGGAGGCCACTCATGAGGAGAGCACCCCATCCAGCTTCACCAGGAATACCTGGGGAATGAGACTTAAGGAGATGCTATGGAGAGGGGTTCTTTCAGGAACGAAAACTGAGTTAGTTAATTAGTTAGTTAGTTAGTTTTTATTTATTTATTTATTTGATTTATGTGCCGCCCTTCTCCTCTCGGACTTGGGGTGGCATATACATCTAATAAGTGATGCATGATGGAATAAACATGCTAGATCAGTGTTTCCCAACCTTGGCAACTTGAAGATATTTGGACTTCAACTCCCAGAATTCCCCAGCCAGCAAATGTTGGCTGGGGAATTCTGGGAGTTGAAGTCCAGTTATCTTCAAGTTGCCAAGGTTGGGAAACACTGTGCTAGATAAATCTGGTATTTATTGCTATGTAGCCTTGAGGCAGACAGCTCTGGGCTGGACTAATTGTGACCAGAGGTTGTTTGAGGTTCATTTGGGGGAGATTTGGAGCACTAAAAGGACCAATTTGAACTGTCAGCTGTTTGTGGTTATCTCTGTTCCATGCCCTGGGTCATCACAGGCAGGTTGGTCTTCTTCCTGGTTCATACATTGCTTTGTGCAAGTACAGTGATACCTTGTCTTATGAACTTAATTGGTTCCAGGACGAGGTTCATAAGGTGAAAAGTTCATAAAAATGAAACAATGTTTCCCATAGGAATCAATGGGAAAGCGATTAATGTGTGCAAGCCCAAAATTCACCCCTTTGGCCAGCCGAGGCACCCATTTTTGCACTGCTGGGATTCTCCTGAGGCTCCCCTCCATGGGAAACCCCCACCTCCGGACTTCCGTGTTTTTGGGATGCTGCAGGGGAATCCCAGCATCACAAAAACAGGCGCTTTGCTGGCAACGGAAGTCCAGAGGTGGGGTTTCCCAATGAGGGGAGCTTTCGCCTGGCAACAGAGGTCCAGAGGCGGGCCATCCCAGTGGCAGCGGCGGGTTCATAAGGTGAAAATAGTTCAGAAGAAGAGGCAAAAAAATCTTAAACCCCGGGTTCGTATCTCGAAAAGTTTGTATGACGAGGGGTTCGTACGATGAGGTATCACTATATCTTGAAAAACCAGAGGGACACTTTGGAGAAGTGGAAGAAGGAGCTTTCTATTCTGAAAGCCTGAAATTTAAGAAACCAAGGCACAGATAATTCGAGGTAGGGAAGTTAACTTGTCTGCAAAAAGCTACTGAGTTCCTAAAAGTTTCCCCTCTTTCCTCCCAGCTTCAACTCACCGAGGTGCAGAGCGGAAAGTTTAATTCACTGCCTTGGGCTTGTTTTCAGAACTTGGTTTTCTTCTTTTCTTTTTTTCCAGAAACGCAGGTGTCTCTTTCCATACAACGCTCAAAAAGGCTTGGAGGGATGCGTGTGAGAAGAAGCCTCCCCTCTCCTGTGGCTGGGTCTCGTTTCTGTGAAACACACCATGCCTCTTTAAAGAGCCCTGCCATTTATTTCAAACCCCATCCTTTCCAAAAGAAGATTGAGAGAGCTTTTGGTCAACAACAAAACCGTTTCAGGAGAAGTTTGCAATGGGATCTCTTTAAGGCAAGGGAATCCAGTTTCCAATCTAGTCTAAAGTGAAGGAAAATTAGGGGGGACATGATAGCAGTATTCCAGTATTTGAGGGGCTGCCACAAAGAAGAGGGGGTCAAATGATTCTCCAAAGCACCAGAAAGAAGGACGAGAAACAATGGATGGAAACTACCACATTCCCTGGGGCAGGAGCTGGGCCAGAGCCAACCACAACACAAATAAGGAGGAACTTTCTGATCAACCAGTGGAACAGCTTGCCTGCAGAGTTGGTGAATGCTCCAACACTTGAGACTTTTAGACTGGACCAGTGTGATGTAAGACATTTAGACTGGACCAGTGTGATGTAAGGCCCCTGCAGGGGGTTGGACTAGATGACCTGCAAGGTCCCTCCCAACTCTAATAATGAAATAAAAAATAAACAACAGAAACCACAGAACCTCAATTGCAATTTTTCCTTTGCTCTTTCTGCCTACTGCAACTGCCACTTCTCCTTCTGGGCTGGGCTAGGCACTTGTCATTCCCGAACAGTCTGGTGTCGACTTTTGGAGTCTCCTCCCGTCAGGGGGACGAGGTTGCCAAGTTCAAATAATTAATTTTGATGACCGGGAGAGCTTTGACAAGCTCACTGCAGACATGAATGATGATGGATCTTGGGGACATGATAGGCCAGGCTAATTGCTTAATCATACAGAATGGGTCTTCGGGGGGCTACTTATCTAGCACAAGGACTTTGCAAACAACGTCTGAAGACTCCACATTCCTTGAACGCACCATGGATGTGATTACCGTATTTTTCGGAGTATAGAAACATAGAAACATAGAAGTGTGACGGCGGAAAAAGACCTCATGGTCCATCTAGTCTGCCCTTATGCTATTTCCTGTATTTTATCTTAGGATGGATATATGTTTATCCCAGGCATGTTTCAATTCAGTGACTGTGGATTTACCAACCACATCTGCTGGAAGTTTGTTCCAAGGATCTACTACTATTTCAGTAAAATAATATTTTCTCACATGGCTTTTGATCTTTCCCCCAACTAACTTCAGATTGTGTCCCCTTGTTCTTGTGTTCACTTTCCTATGACAAACACTTCTCTCCTGGACCTTATTTAACCCTTTAACACATTTAAATGTTTCGATCATGTCCCATGACGCATCTTTTTCCCACCTAAAAGAGGCTGAAAATTTGGGTGCATCTTATACTCCGAATGTAGCTTTTTCAATGCTCCCCCCCCCCGCAGCCCAAACAAGGTGCTAACAATCTTCCCTGTTCTTTCTGGCTTGCAGGCTTGTTTTCATTGCTACTCCCTTCGAAAAAGGTTTTTCCAGCCCTAAGTCTTTTGCAGGCTTTGCTACTCCAAAAGAAGATGGGGGGGTTTCCCCCAGCTCTAACGAGGTGCTAATAAAAGGGAACGTAGCAAAAAGGGTAAATAGCAACCAAATTTTGATCCCACCACTGGGGGGATGTTGCAAAGGTCATAAGTGGGGAAAACGGTTATATATAAGTCTGCAGAAAAGAATGAAATGAGAGAGAAGGAAAGAGAGAGAGCAGTGGAAGATTTAACCAAGAAGGCAACCTGGTGTCTGTCTGTCTGTCTGTCTGTCTGTCTGTCTGTCTGTCTGTCTGTCTGTCTGTCTCTCTCTCTCTCTCTCTCTCTCTCTGGGTGAATTTGAAGGAAGAAGAAGGTGCCAGACACAATTGTTTTAAATATATTCAGAGGAATAACACCGTAATGCCTCTGACTGAGAGACTAGCAAGAAGGTATTAGCATACTTGATGTCCCTGTCAAGAAAGAACGCTTTTAAAGACAAATAAAAAGTCAAATTTATTTCAAGGAAGGACACTTTTAACACCATATTTATTTTGCTTTTGAATTTTTTTAAAAAAAGGCATTAAGTAACCCGCCCACTGGCCTCTCTCCTCCTCTCTGTCTCTTGTTTTATCTTCTCTCTCTGTCTCTCTCTGCTCTCTTTCTCTCGTTGTCTCTCTCCTCCCTCATTCATTCTTTCTCTCTTTTCTGAGTTTTTTCACTCTTTTATCTCTCTCTCCCTCCTCCCCTCCCCTCTCTGTCTGTCTGTCACTCTCTGTCTCTCTCTCTCATTCTCTCTCATTCTCTCTCTTTGTATCTTGCATTCTCTCTCTCATTCTCTCTCTCCCCTCTTATTCTCTCTCCTGTCTTGTTTCTTGTTTTCTCCTTTCTCTCTCTCCTCTCTTCGTCTCATTCTCTCTTTCCCCTCTTACTGATTTTCTTTCTCTGTGTGTTTTTTCACTCTTTTCTCTCTCCCCCCTCTCCTTTCCTTTCTCTCTCTCTCTCTCTGTCTCCCTCTCTCTTACACACACACACACACACACACACACACACACACACACACACTGTTAGTGGAACTTTATGGATGTATTCAGATACTTTCCTTAAGCAGAGTTGGAGTTATTGTAAGAGAACAGTGTTTCTAAAAGATCATAGGATTTTTTTTAAAAAAAGAAATACATATATTTCTGCCCCATTGTGTTGTCATGCAAAGGAGGAAGTAATTCACTATTCTTTCCGTTCCTTTTCATTAATTTTTAATCCCCAGCTAGTCACCTTCTCCCTATGCAAAGGCACAGTTCTACCCATGAGAATTTCTTCACAAATCTGTTTCTCTTTTGAAAGAAAAATACTTTTATATTAAATCTAACAAGAGCAGATAAGGAAAATAAGTCTCTCCCCCCCATCCCTCTTTCCCTGTGTGTGTTGTGTTATGTATGTATTTCATTCCCCTTGCTGATTCCAGAGCACTGCAGCTTGTTTTGGATTAAGTCAATTAGAACCCACACCGTATTTGCTTTTTGGAAATGGGATTTTCATTAGGCAGCCCAATTCTCTTTGGAGCAAAATTATTTAGAAGGCTTAAATTACCTCTGGTAATACATGAGAAGAAAACAATTACACATTCATTTCAAAACAATTCTCCCCTCAAAATGGTGGCTGGTCAGCAACATCACTGTGAGGCTTAACAGTGGTTTGTATCCTCCATTCTTTAAAAAAAATAGAAAGAGAGAGATGGAGGGAGGGAAAGGAGAGGGGGGAGAGAAAGACAAAGAGAGAAAAGAAAGACAGAGGGAACGAGAGAGAAGCGAGATGAGAAAAAGAGAAGATAGAGAAGAAAGAAGAGAATAGAGAGAGTGGGAAGGAGAGAGAGAAGGGGGAGAGATAAAAGAGAAGAGAGAGAGAACAGAGAAGGAAAGAGTGTGGGGAGAGACAAAGATAAAGAGAAAGAGAGAGAGAGAGAGGAGAGAGAGGAGAGAGAGAAAAAGAAAAGAGAGATGAGAGAGAGAGGAGAAAAGAAAGAGGGAGAAGGTGAGGGAGAGAGAAAAAAAGAAAAAAGAGAAAAGAGAGAGGAGAGAGGGGAGAGAAAAAGACAAAGAAAAAGAGAGAGTGGAGAGAGAAGAGGATGAGAAAGAGAGAGAAGGAAAGAGGGGAGAGACAGAGAAAAGGAAAAAAAGAGAGAAAGAAGAACGAAAGAAGGAGAGAGGGGAGAGAGAAAAAAAGAGAAGAGAGGGGAGAGAGAGAGAGAAAGAAAGAGGGAGAAAGAGAGAAAGAAAACAAGAGAAAGAAGAGAAAGAAAAGGAGAAAGAGAAAACGAAAGAGAGAAATAGGAGAAAGAAAGAGAGAGAGAGGATTGGTCTTCAAGCCCCACGTTTACTTTTAATATGAAAAACCCCCAAAAAACATTGGATTCTTGTACTTGGGTCCATACATGGACAGAAATAGGAATGCTTTGTCCAAGTGAAAATCGTTGGGGGACAGGAAGAAAGCCAAGATGGGAGGGAGGACACTGGGCAGATCAGAGAGCTGCCCCAGTGGGGTCAGCCATATTGACACATGGAGGCAGCTTAGAACAGCAAGGAAGAGAAAGTGTGAGAAAGACAGTAACTGTGGAAAGCAGGCTGAAGAAAGATGCCAAATTGAAGCATCAACCAAGGGTAGCCATGGACAACATTTGAGCCACCAGGCTACTAAGGGGAAGGGGTGCTTTGCCCTACTCAAAACCCGGCCTGGATTTTGCTTCACCTAAAACCAGAAAGACCCAAGACTAACCCAAAGGCACTTTTCCAAAAGCAACTGGACTTCCTTGTTTTTCCTTGAAGACGATTTGGTTTTTATCCAAGAAGCTTCCTCAGTTCTAAAGAAGCTTGTTGGAAAAAAGCACCTTTGGGACAACCATGACTGAGAATCTCCATAGACATCTATCTGTCTGTCTGTCTGTCTGTCTGTCTGTCTGTCTGTCTGTCTGCCTGCCTGCCTGCCTGCCTGCCTGCCTGCCTGCCTATCCATCCTTCCTTCCTTCCCTTTCTTTCTTTCTTTCTTTCTTTCTACCCACCCACCCACCCACCCACCCACCCACCCACCCACCCATCCATCTATCTATCTATCTATCTATCTATCTATCTATCTATCTATCTATTTATTTGATTTCTATGCTACCCTTCTCCTGAGACTCAGGGCGGCTCACAACATCTAAATACAAAACATCTGAGAAATCTAATATTAAAACATATTAAAAACTACAATGCTAAAAAACATATAATTTAAATTCTAAACCCCCAATATATTTAAAACCATTCAACCACATTCATCCTATCATTCAATCATAGGCTGGGGGAGATATTAAAATTTCAATGGCCCTGTACCTGCCAGCAGAGATGTGTTTTTAAGGCCTTATGAAAGGCTGGTAGGGTGCAGGCATTAGGAATTTCTGGGGGGGGGTGATTCCAAAGAGCCGGGGCCACTACAGAGAAGGCTCTTCCCCTTGGTCCCACCAAACAGCATTGCCTAGCTAGGCCAGAGCTGAAGAACCTTCTTGGATGGGAAGCGAAACATCTTCAAAGAAAACCAAGAAAGTCCAAGTTGCCTCTTGGTATAACACCTTGGGGACAACCATGGCTTGGATGACTGAGAATCTTCACACGTCCAAGTCTGCAAAACAATTTGTCAGCTTCTCTGAAGCGTTCCGCCGTTTCCTTCCCGCTTTGAAAAGAAAAACCACACATCTCCCCCATTTCATGCTACGCACACCCTTGCTCATTATTTCTGCAATGTAAAACACAAAGGAATCAATTTTTTTGTGTGCGTCGTCGCGCCCGCTCGTCCCTACCCTGAGCATCCCCCCCCACCCCTCGATGCCATAATCTTGGCTGTCATTTGAGTTTTTAATTGTGTTGTTTCCTCTGGGTGTGCAGAAGTAAATCTTATCTGTTTGGGATTAAAATTCAATGAAGGTCAAGGCGGTTGGAGAATTTACCAGCCAGCTGCAATTAATGTTTGTTTTGCCTTTGATAAATTGGAAAGCTTCCCTTCTCTGAAAGTGGAGTGGATTTCAAAAGCGGTAATTCTTCCGTTAACTCAACGATTTCCCTAGCATGAGAAAGCAACCTGTCACTTCTCAGTTTGTCATCTGTCATTTCAAGGTCCTGGGCATATGTCTGATACGTTTTACGATGATTATTTGGGCTTCTTGTGTCAAAACATTTGAAGCCACTAATTAGTCTTTCCACACAAAGTGTTGGATTAAACAAAACGTGTCATTCAAGTCGCCTGGCTGCTTCCTATCTCTCTCCCCACCACCCACACCTGCTTAATTACAGTTCCCTTCATTATAAATACTCAATGAGGGGTTTTTGTTTGTTTGCTTGCTTGCTTATGATATTTCTTCCATCACGTCTGAGAAAAAAGCAGCATTCCTTGAGAAATTTTTGCTGATGCTGCCCATCAGACAGGTTGGTGACAGGATGAGCTAATTTAGGCCTGCTATTTTAATTCTATTGCATTTCTCTTTGCACAAATGAGAGAGAAAGAGAGAGAGAGAGAGAGCTGGGGGGAGAGAGAAGAGAGAGGGAAGAGAGTGATAGGAGAGAGAAGAGAGAGAGAAGAGAGAGGATAGAGAAGAGAGAAGAAAGAGGAGAGAGAGGGGGAGAGACAGTGATGGGAGAAAGAGAGAGAAAGAGAGCTGGGATGGAGTGAGAGAAGAGAGAACAAGAGAGTGATAGAGAGAAGAGAGAGAGGAGGGAGAGGAGAAAGAGAGGAGAGACAGTGATAGGAGAAAGAGAGAAGAGAGAAATGGGATGGGAAGAGAGTGAGAAGAGAGTGATAGGAGAAAGACAAAGAGAGAAGAGGGAGAGAGAGGAGAGAGAGGAAAGAAAGTAAGAAAGAGAAGAGAGAGGAGAGAGAAAAGAGACAGGAGAAAGTGATAGAAGAAAGAGAAAGAGTAGAGAGAGGGAGGGAGAGAGAGAAGAAAGAGGATGGAGAGTGATAGAGGAGAGAAGAAAGAGAAAGAGAGAGAGGAAAAAAAGAAGAGAGAAGAGCGGGAGGAAGAGAGAGGGAGATGAACACTTCTGTGTGATTAATTTAATAGATGGATAGTCAGAAAAGGTTCAGCACCAAAGACAGCTCCTGTACCATATCTACATCCTTTCCAAAAAGTCTGAGCGTGTTCTCTCTTTCCCTCTTTCTCTCCCTCCCTCCCTCCTATTACTTAATATTTTAGCAACATTTCCTTCCATTTCAACCATTACTGGTTAGCCACATTTTCCATACCAGTGGAAAGATTGTTAAGTCTCCCCAAAAGGAGGCTAAGTAAACATGAACGATAAAGAGGATCAGAAGGGACCTCTACCGCTTTTCAGAAGACGATTTGCCAAAGTTTGTTCATGAAATGAGATAGAAATTGTTTTTCTGGTCCTGTTTCCTGTTCATCTATCTACAAAGGGCTGAGGAAATGACACTTGTGTATTTGGAGCATTCAAACTTGGATATTGTCAAGAATTTGGTAGGCCTTTCTCTCTCACACAGCCTTAAATGAATGTAGGCTGGTAGCCATGAAGTCTACAGTTCACTTCCAATGGTGTCCACAAGACATTAGACAACACATGTTTGCCCTATTCCACATCTGCCATTTTTTCTCTGTTCCCCCACCCCTACACATCTCCAACCTCCTGTGGGCCACCCTGAGCTGGTTTTGACACGATGAATTTGATTATACCCCATGTAAGGCTTAAAATTAATCTGAAGCCGAGTTCTTTGGCAGATGAACTCAATGCAAATCAAAAGGAACATTCTCAAATCCCTCTGGAGCAGTACTTCAGACAGAGCTTAACCAGCACCTTCAAAGGGAAGCAAATTGATGTCCTTGTCGGAACATGTTCTTCTTTTAATCATGCAAAATTAAGTCTTCGTTTTTCTATGGCTTTGTTCTCCCCTGCAAAACAGGCCTTTGGGTGCTATTCCTTCTCTATCATCCTGAATTTAAGAGGTCCACCCATTGGGATTGAATGAAAATTCAGAAAGGTATAGGGTTTTTTTGGTTCAGTTCTGCAACCCAACAAGACTGACACAGACCTCAGAGGATAATCAGAACTGCAGAAAAAAACAATTGCTGCCAACCTGCCTTCCATTGAGGACCTGGATACTGCATGAAGCACAAAGTGGGCAGTGAAAATATTTACTAACCTCTGACATCCTGGACATAAATTGTTTGAACTCCTACACTCAACACAATGCTATACAGCACTACACACCAGAACAACTAAACACAAGAACAGTTTTTTCCCAAACATCATCACTCTGCTAAACAAATAATTCCCTTACCACTGTCAAACTGTTCACTAACGCTGTATTACTATTAGTATTAGTCTTCTCATTGTTCCTATCACCCATCTCCTCCCACTGCTCTGAGTTTTCGGAGGAGCAGCATACAAATCTAATAAATAACAACAATAACAACAATAACAACAATAACAACAATAACAACAACAACAATAACAACAATAACAACAATAACAACAATAACAACAATAACAACAATAACAACAATAACAACAATAACAACAATAACAACAATAACAACAATAACAACAATAACAACAATAACAACAATAACAACAATAACAACAATAACAACAATAACAACAATAACAACAACAACAACAATAATAACAACAATAACAACAACAAAACAACAATAACAACAACAATAATAATAACTGTATGACTATAAGTTGTTGCTTGTATCCTTACAATTTATATTAATGTTGATTGTTTCCTGATTGCTTATTTGACCCCCATGACAATCATTAAGTGTTGTACCTCGTGATTCTTGACAAATGTATCTTTTTCTTTTATGTACACTGAGAGCATCTGCACAAAGACAAATTGCTTGTGTGTCCAATCACACTTGGCCAATAAAGAAAAGAAAATTATTTTGACTACGTATCTCCCCAGCAACATCCCATCCCACCTCCGTTTCCCATACTACCAAATGGATCAGGCCAAAATGGTTTCTATGCCTGACAGAAGGACCAGCGCTGGTGCCTCTACCAGCAAAGAAGGAGCGTGAGTACCCTCTCAGGCTGTTTTCACTGGCAGAGCATTGCAGGAGCCCGTCATAGCCCCAAATGGTGCCCTGGGGCTGCGTGGGCCCCCATAGCTTCCATTTCCCCTGGCAGAGGACTAGAAAAACAAAGTAAAATAAAGCAAAACAAAAGGAGGATAAATATTTCTCCTTTTGCACTTGAGCATGCAAGAAGGATGACGGGAAAGGAGAAAGAGAAAGAGGAAAGACAAAAATAAAGAAGGAATGGTGGGAAGGAACAAGAAAGGATAAGGAAGAGGGAGGGAGGTAGAGAGGGAAGGAAGGAAGGAAGAAAAGTGGGAAGGAAGGAGGGAGGGAGGGAAGGAGGAAGGAAGGAGGGAGGGAAGGAGCAAGGAAGAAAAGTGTGAAGGAAGGAAGGAGGGAGGAAGGAGGGAGGGAAGGAGGGAGGGAGGAAGGAGGGAGGGAAGGAGGAAGTAAGAAAAGTGGGAAGGAGGGAGGGAATGGAGGGAGGGAGGGAAGGAAGGAAGAAAAGAAGATTATAACGAGAGTGAGAGATGGCCTGAGGGAAGTCCTGCCTTCCCTGCCACAGGTGTCCACGACACGAGTGACATCAAGCTGGCCACATATCCCCTCCGGCCATGCCCCCCTCAGTTACCGCCCCCACCTAACCCCTGAGGTCAAACCGACCATTCTGTGGCCCTTCATGAAATTAGGTTCGACACCCCTGTTGTCGAAGACGCCACTTACCATGACCGACACATGTAGAATGTGCATCTGTTCATCCACGATCTCCGAAGGTTCTTGAAGGCTCGGTGGTGTGGCCCGGGACAGTTGTTCTGCGCTGCTCATGGACACATGGAAGTAGAGAGTGCCGTTTTCCAACCACTGCTGCTTCCAGTGCACCAGAGAAAGATCGGACACCGTTCCCGACATCTCTGCAAGAATTAAAATAGAACTAAGTATTTATACATCGCTAAAAGTGCTCATCTCGCAGCCACTTGTCATTCATTCTGATCTGGAATTGTATTTTTAAATTGTCTCTGCTATTCCTTTCTTATCTCTCTCTTTTTTTAAAAAAAGAAAAAAAAGAAAAAAAATCTTTATTGAAGGAAGAACACCACCACGATATATATGTGTCTACATGTACAAATCACAAAAGATAAATTTGAGCATTGGGAATATAAAAAAAACATTAAAATATATGGTTTTTGCATCAAACCTATCATAATAGGTAGTTAATATCTTAATTGAATGAAAAGGAGAGAGCAGCACAACACATTAATAAAAGAAAAAGAAAAAAAGGTAAAGAAGAAGAGTTAAAGAAGAGAGGAGGGAAGAGAAGAAGAAAACAGAAAGAAAAGAAGAAAAAAAGGAAAGAAACTGTACATATAGACAACTGAGACAAGTCAACCTCTTTGTTGACTATCATATCTCACAGCCTTTATAGACTTGTTGCATTTCTGTTAATTACTGGTATTTTTGTGGTCCTTTCTTATCTCATCCACAGGTTTCCCCTTTATGTTCCCTTATCCCCGAAGAAAGAACTTGGTCTATTTTGACCAGGTTTTGGTTATCCCAAATGTGCTTTTCCAACCTGGTTTGGCCAGCCTGTCAGAGCTGTTGCCCGGGGTGTGGCCGCTGCGCATGCTACAGCTACTAGGAGCCAAAGGTGAGAGCTAAGTGACAGGTGGAGACCAAAGGTGACCGAGCTTCCCTAAAAGTTTCCCTAAAATAAATTTATTCATTCATTCATTCATTCATTCAATCATTCATTCATTCATTCGATTTTTATGCCGCCCTTCTCCTTAGACTCAGGGCGGCTTACAACATGTTAGCAACAGCATTTTTTAACAGAGTCAGCATTATTGCCCCCACAATCCGGGTCCTCATTTGACCCACCTCGGAAGGATGGAAGGCTGAGTCAACCTTGAGCCGGTGATGAGATTTGAACCGCTGACCTTCAGATCTGCAGTCAGCTTCAGTGGCCTGCAATACAGCACTCTACCTGCTGTGCCACCCCGGCTCTAATATGAGCTGCCGCAAAAGGAGACGACATGCCTCTATTCCAGAGGTACTACCCCTCTCTGAACACCCCAAACATCCCTAACCAATTATAATCAAGTCAACAATTGGCCTCATTAATGTCATCATATCTCCAAGAGAGCAGGAAAGACTTGGAAAGACAACATTTAAAGTTGACATAGGAAGTTATTTTCATTGCTAATTGTGAATCTCATCAGCCTATTCAGAACAACGGTGTTGGCCAGTTTGGGGAATAATGAAAAAACATTCCTGATTGATTGACTGGATTTGTATGCTGACCCTCTCCAAGGACTCGGGGCGGCTCACAATGTAATAAAAACAATATGCAATATCAATATTAAATATGTCAAACGGTTAAATAAGGTTCAGGAGGGAAGTGTTTTTAATAGGAAAGTGAACACAAGAACAAGGGGACACAATCTGAAGTTAGTTGGGGGAAAGATAAAAAGCAACGTGAGAAAATATTATTTTACTGAAAGAGTAGTAGATCCTTGGAACAAACTTCCAGCAGACGTGGTTGGTAAATCCACAGTCACTGAATTGAAACATGCCTGGGATAAACATATATCCATTGTAAGATAAAATACAAGAAATAGTATAAGGGCAGACTAGATAGACCATGAAGTCTTTTTCTGCCATCAGTCTTCTTTGTTTCTATGTTTCTAAGTCAAAATCTATCTAATTAACTACTCTAAACACCCTGTAACATTAAAAATCATTCATTCACTTTCAACAACAAGCATACTTCACACTCGTCAGCCAGAAGCAAGGGGCTAGTGGCCCCAAGCCTGCTGGCATAGATGGGCTTTCAGGTTCTTACGGGAGGTGAGGGGGTGGGGGCAGTACGAATCTCTGGGGGGAGCTGATTCCAGAAAGACGGCCCCCCCACAGAGAAGACTCTTTCCCTAGGCCCTGCCAAGCGCCATTGTCTAGTTGACGGGACTTGGAGAAGGCCAACTCTGTGGGACCTGACCGGACGCTGGAACTCATGTGGCAGAAAGCGGTCCCGCAAGTAACCTGATCCGATGCCATGTAGGGGTTAATGACAGAACCGATGGACAACTTCGCCATTCACTCATTTTGCTTCTACGAGAATAGAAGTTTTGCTTCTCATTAACCAGAGGATCCTTTGATCGCTAAACAAAGGAGAAAATTGCCTCTTTAAACTCCACTGAATGAAAATCTATCAGAGGTCCTGGTATCCCTTTCATGATTCAATCCAGCGAAAGGAAGGAACACAAGTTTACTACAAGGCAAAGCCTTCTTCCTCGAATGTTTCCCTGTCAACATTGATTTCTGACACGTGGGTGTATTGTTCCAATTCTACATTAATTATATGAACAATATCATCCTGTCTGATTTATAGACAAGTGGAGATTAACCAGTCCAAGGATAAGTTGATGCATAAGCGCACTACCGTCCCTGTCATATTGTCCTTCATTTAGTCCTATCTATTTCCTGTGATAATCGTGTTTATGTTTATATCTGTTATAAATATCTTTATATTTAAACCTGAAATCTCACACTTCTGGTATTTTAATCCACTTTATGGGGGATACTTTGAAAGACCCAGACACTCCATTTGATGCAAGTAGGATGTGTGTGTGTGAGAGAGAGAGGGAGAGACAGACACACACACACACACACACACACACACACACAGACAGAGAGACAGAGAGAGAGACAAAGACACAGAGAGAGACAGAGAGAAAGACAAAAACAGAGACACAGAGAGACAGAGAGAGAGACAGAGAGGGAGATGGAGAGGGAGGGAGAGAGAGGGAGGGAGGGAGAGGGGAGCTTCTCTGAGGTCCCATCAATTGATCCTGTCAATTGATCGGTGGACAGGACCTGGAGAAGGCCAACTCTGTGGGCCTTTACTGCTAGTACGGAAGTATTAGGTAGAAGGCGGTAGAAGGCGGTTCCATAAGGTAGAGGGACGGTAGAAGGCAGTTCCATAAGTAGTCTGGTCCTAAGCCATGTAGTGCTTTAAAGGTGATAACACCTTGAAATAAGAAGACATTTTCAGACAATCCACCAATGGAACTGAGGTTGCCTTGGAAATTGTGGAAATATCAAGAAGAGACTGGACTGCCATTGATCAGAAATGGTGTACGGTCTCCCTGCTCAGGCGGGGGGTTGGACTAGATGATCTACAAGGTCCCTTCCAACTCTATTAATCTGTTAAAAAAAAATACCTGCCCCTACCTAGGATCGAACTCACAGCCTCCCGATTGTGAGGCAAGAGCGCTACGTCTAGGCAACTGCACCACTCCACAGCCTTCTCTTGACTTCCCATATATGAAGGCAGGATTCCTAAGCCAACTTTTTAACTTGCGTTTGGTTGGTGGGGTGGAGATCCCATAATGTTATATTCAGAGATTGAGCATTAAACCATAATCATTTGTTGGAGCTTGGCCTTAGAAGACATTGTGAATGCAGCAAGCCTGGTTTATAAAACCTGATTTATTATTTACCTATTGGGTTTGCCCGGCCAATTTTTTGTTTTGTTTTTTTTGTTAAATAAATCAAAGCGTATCACGACGTGTGTGAAGCTACTGAATTTTTCTCCCAGTGAATTTTGGGTGGTTGGAGCCAGTCTGTTCCTGGAGTGATCAAACAAGCAAGATTTTTATTTGATCTCTGCCAACTGTATCGTTGGTGCGTTTATCTGAATCTTTTTTTTATTTCCTTTGCTTCCTCTGGATGTAAAAAAAAAAGAAAGGACTAATTGGTCATTTAACACTCTCTATTGCTTTGTTTTTTAAAAAAATAGAATTTCCCTATATTATAAAGCCTAGGAAAAGAAAAAACCTGGGTAGGTCAGATATAAATTCTTTTATCTCTTCTTGGTACAAGGAAAGTATGCAAGGTAAACCTAATTAGGATCTGTCTGATTTATGTCTTTGAGATTTGTTCAGGAACTGTAAAGGATGATTTGAGAAACAGGTTGTACGTACCATGAATTCTCATTTATGCTTTTAAAACTAAGATCATTCCTTAGTTTGCTTCCAAAGAGGAACTTTCTAAACTTAGCTAACTGAAGTCATACTGGAAAATACTACAATATACTGGAAAATGCAACTTATTTTCCAAAACACCAGAAAGCAAGACAAGAAACAATGGATAGGAACTCATCAAGGAGAGAAGCAATCTGAAATTAAGGAGAAATTTCCTAAAAGTGAGGACAATTAACCAGTGGAACAGCTTGCCACCAGAAACTGTGGGTGTGCTCCATCACTGGAGGTTTTTAGGAAGAGATTGGACAACCATTTGTCCAGAATAATTTAAGAGAGTAATCTACCGTAATCATCAGAAAAAATAAGGACCAGTCCTAGAATGGGATGAAACTGGTCTTAGCTGATTAAATCAAATCTAGTCCTGTCTCTAATGTGTCTCCATATTTTCTATCTTAGCCTAAGTCCCTCCCTTCCTTCTTTCCTTCCCTTTGCCTTCCTTCTTTCTGTCTTTGTCTTCCTCCCTACTTCCTTCCTTCCTTCCTTCCTTCCTTACATACTTACTTACTTACTTACTTACTTACTTACTTACTTACTTACTTACATCTTCCTTCCTCCTTTCTATCTTTCTTTGCTTCCTTTCCTCTTGCTCTTTGCCTGCTTTTCCTTCCTTCCTTCCTCCCTCCCTCCCTTATTTCTCTCTCTCTCTGTCTTCTTTTTCTTTCTTTCCTCTCTCTCTCTTTGCCTTCCTTCCTTCCTTCTTTCCTCCCTCCCTCCCTTCCTTCATTTTCTATAGCTATAGAAAATGTTTGAAGGCAAGCAGTTTCATTGGTTGATTGTTTTCACTGTCAGGAAATTTCTCCTTAGTCCCAGGCTGCTTCTCTCCTTGCTTAGTTTCCATCCATTGTTCCTTGTCTTGCCTTGGGGTGCTTTGGAGAATAAATTGACCCTCTCTCCTTTACGGAAGCCCTTCCATTATTGGAACACTGCTATCCTGTCACCCCTCATCCTTATTTTCACTAGACTAGACATACGCACATACATACAGAAGTTATTGATTTCCTGCTCCCCGTAACCTACCAATCACGATCCACTTCTATGACTTTCTCTTGACTTGTTTAGATTGTAATTCAGCCTCAAGTACATTACTTTTATTTATAATACCGGTGTTTCAGCAGGGTTGCTGGAAGCTCTCAAAAATTATTTACAGGGCTCTTTTGATTTTCAATTTCCAAACCATACAATCCCATTTTTTATTCATCTGTAGAGGTTTCCGTTGACCAGAGACTATTAAACAAAACAATAGCCTAGCAGAAAATTTTGGGGGGGACCCCTAAACATTAAAAGGCATATAATTTCTTCTGCATTCCTTTTTTTTTCCCCAGGAGGAATAGAAATACGCTGCTGAAAAAAGTAAAGGGAACACTTAAACAACACAATATAACTTCAAGTAAATCCAACTTCTGTGAAATCAAACTGTCCTCCCCGGCTTCCTATAGTCCCTTTTGTGTCTTAAGACAGAATAGTGGAGAAATCTAGAAAGGCATTGAATTTTAAAAGGAACAAGAATAACGACACCCTGTCCATCACCTTATATCAGGAATGAAAGGCCCCTCTGCAAAAAAGAAAAGAAAAGAAAAGGAGAAAGGAAACAGAATACCTGTGGGAACTTGCAAAGACCCTGTTTTGCACTGCATTAGTCTATACCAGAATCCCACTCAAAGCTGTCGGGAATGGCTTGTATGTGTTTCGGCATGAAAGGGCCTCGAAAGCTGAAATATGTTGTTTCTCGAGAAGAAGGGGAGGGAGAGAAGTATTTGACAAGGGGGGGGAGCACCAGAAGTGGACTGCAGTGGTAACCGCTACATGCATCCACTTTTAAGGTCTAGACTCACTTCCTTGCCATTACAAACCAAGGATGTTTAAAAGGATGCACAGAATTAGAAATCTGGAAGGGAGGTCTTCATTCTAGGTCCATTTTCCTTCCCAAAAGCTGGATGATCTAATCCAGGGGGTGTCAAACTCTGATTTGATCTGAATGTAGTTCATAAAAACATGTACCAAAATGTCCTTCCTGTTAATAACTACTTCACCTTCAACCGCAGCAATACACGAGCACGCAATAGAGTCAGAGTTTGGTTATTTGTAAGTCTTATATGGCTACCTTATAATTCTTGTTATTCTATTCTACTCTACTCTACTCTATTCTACTCTATTCTATTTCTATTCCATTCGATTCGATTGTTATTCTATTCTATTCTATTCTATTCTATTCCATTCCCTTTATTCTATTCTATTCTATTCCATTCCATTCCATTCCATTCCATTCCATTCCATTCCACTCCACTCCACTCCACTCCATTCTATTCCATTCCATTCTATTCAATTCCCTTTATTCTATTCTATTCCATTCCATTCCATTCCACTCCACTCCACTCCATTCCATTCCATTTATTCTATTATATTCCATTCCATTCCATTCCATTCCCTTTATTCTATTATATTCCATTCCATTCCATTCCATTCCATTCCATTCCACTCCACTCCACTCCACTCCATTCCATTCCATTCTATTCCATTCCATTCTATTCAATTCCATTCCCTTTATTCTATTCTATTCCATTCCATTCCACTCCATTCCATTCCCTTTATTCTATTATATTCCATTCCATTCCATTCCCTTTATTCTATTATATTCCATTCCATTCCATTCCATTCCACTCCACTCCACTCCACTCCACTCTACTCTACTCTACTCTACTTTCTTGCAGGCATTTCATTACCCAACTAGGTAATAATAATAATAATAATAATAGACATTGTTTGCGGAGTAGGGTGAAGAGATGCCTAGGAATAGAATGGGGCACGCCAATAATAATGATAATGATAATAATAATAATAATAATAATAATAATAATAATTATTATTATTATTATTATTATTATTATTATTATTATTATTACTTCTTACTTTACTTACTTACTTACTTACTTACTTACTTACTTACTTACTTACTTACTTACTTACTTACTTATTGGATTTGTGTGCCGCCCCTCTCCGCAGACTTGGGGTGGCTCACAACAATAATAAAACAATGCATGACAAATCTAATATTTAAGTAACTAAAAACCCCTTATTAAAAAAAGCAAAACATACACACAAACATAACAGGCATAAATTGTATAGACCTGGGGGGGAGGGGATATCTCAATTCCCCCATGACGACAGAGGTGGGTTTTAAGACGTTTACGAAAGGCATGGAGGGTGGGGGCAATTCTGATCTCTGGAGGGAGTGGGTTCCAGAGGGTCGGGGCCACCACAGAGAAGGCTCTTCCCCTGGGTCCCGCCAAACGACATTGTTTGAGGAGTAGGGTGAAGAGATGCCTAGGAATAGAATGGGACACACCAATAATAATAATAATAATAATAATAATAATAATAATAATAATAATAATAATAATGATGATGCTGCTGTGAGAGAGAGGGGGGGAAGGACAGATAGAGAGCAAAGTCAGGTAATACTGGGTATTTACAAAGCTTACCCATCACTGCAAACTCGACAACGCTCTAATGCCGAGAGAAGGGAAAATATATTATCGCCTCCTTTTTCGATTCATGTCTGATTTGTATCTTTTATCCCAGCTCTTTGATGCATTAAACCCTTTGTGAGTCTTTGGAGGGATGAAAAGCCTAATGCAATGTGATGTATTTGGAGGTAATGAATATTTAGTAACCAGATGTTGCATCCTATATATGTGTGTGTGTGCGTGTGTGTGTATTTATGAGTCACATGGTTTTGCTGAATTTGAAAATTAAGCGAGACTAGGATAGATCTATTTTGGCTTTTTTCTGGCCTCATCAGCTAGCCATACCCTCACTGGGATTTGAACTTGCAGCCTTTGCCTTCTGAGGCAGAGAATTAACCTCCAGGCTACAGTATCCAATTCCATCAGCTTTGTACCAGTGAAGGGTTATGGTTTTTTCTGTTGAATCACCCTGGCATACCCAAATATGGTAGGAGCTTAATGCTTACTTTTGCCTCTCAGCCCAACCCAGGGCTATATACGCACACACACATATACAAATACACATACACATATACATATATATGTTTTTCTGTCAAGTCACCTGGCAGATCCAAATATGAGTATAATGAGTAGCATAATGATCCAAATATGATAAAAATGAGTAGAACCTGTGGCCTAGTGATTAGAACCTTTAACCCAGGTTTGAATCCTCTGAGAGTATGGCTAGCAGACGAGAGCTAAAAAGCTCGAAATAGATCTATCCTGGTCTCTCTCTATTTCTTTGTTCTTTACAAATTTGAATACACACACACACATACATACACTGCTTAAAAAAATAAAGGGAACACCTAAACAACACCAAATAACTCCAAGTAAATCAAGCATCAATGAAATCAAACTGTCCCACTTAGGAAGCAACCCTGATGGACAATCAATTTCACAGGCTGTTGTGCACATTCCACTTTGTAGAGAACAAAGAATTCAATGAGAAGATTTTTTATGCGACGTTTCGGTGAAATCATAAAAATCACCATGTCAATCCTTCTAATAATTATGATTACACCAACCAATCACATCACTGAAACATAATCACCCAATCTATTTGCTACATTCAAACCAAATCTCCACCCCCACACTATATACTAGGAAGAAATGACAGTTGCAAACATTCCATTTTACAACAGCACGAAGCTTGGAAACTTCAGCCTGATGATGGTGAATGTGATTTCACCGAAACGTCGCATAAACATGCAAAATATTACACAGGGCAAAACCCGAACTCAGAACAATCTACATACATATACCCGTGAAAATTTACGAAAACAAATATATATATATATATATATATATATATATATATATATATATATATATATTTGTATATGTTAAATGTTTTAGCATAAAAAACATATATGTATATATATGTGTGTGTGTGTGTGTGTGTGCGCGCGTGTGCGTGTGTATACATATACGTATATGTACAGCATATATGTATGTATATGTATATATTGTTGGGGAAAAACAAGAAAATAAGAAAAAAATTCAAGAGAACAAAATGTTTTTAGAACCCTTCTCATAGATAAATAGGTAGCCCCACAACTGAGCTCCATTTTTTTTGGGTGGTTCCTACACATTAGTATTGGCATTTAGACTTATATTGCTCCAAGTCCTCAGAGAGAGGCGGCATATAAAACAAACAAACAAACAAACAAACTTTGGTTTTATAATAAGGTTTTTTTAGTTGTTTAAATAAATAAATAAGTAAGTAAGTAAGTAAACAAACAAGCAAACAAAAACAAACAAACAAACAAACAAATAAACAAACAAACAATAAACAAACAAATAATAAATAAACAAATAATAAACAAACAAATAATAAACAAACAAATAATAAACAAACAAATAATAAACAAACAAATAATAGACAAACAAACAATAGACAAACAAACTGCCCCCAACAATCTGGGTCCTCATTTGACCCATCTTGGAATGACTGAAGGCTGAGTCGACCTTGAGCCGGTGGTGAGATTTGAACCGCTGTACTACAGCTAGCAGTTAGTTGATTTTAGCCTGCAGTGCTGCTCTAACCACTGCGCTATCCCGGCTCCTATTAACTGTCATGAAGTGACAGTTTTCCTCCATCTTATGACCTTTTTCACCATGGTTGTTAAGCGGATTGGTGCGGTCGGTTTGCGAGGGAACTCTACTTTCTCCATTGAATTTGAAAAATAGTCATAAATCACTTTTTTCTTTCAGCCCCGTTGTAACTTTGACCGGTCACTGTATGAAGCATACAGAAACCGAGGACTAACTGTACTAACAGGCCTCTCAAACGCTCTGTTGTGCAACCGCCATTTCCCAGCAGGCTCAGCTTTCAGGTGCGCGAAATTTACCTCAGAGAAATCCCCCAACCAACATGGCTGCCATGGAAAATTCCACAAATCCACCCCAGGTAGAAATTGAGCCTTTTGGGCTGAGGCGGAGAGGAAGTGATTAATCCTCAAAGATTAACATGGATCTGAATCTGCCTAAGCTTAATAAGTTTGTCACACTTGGTTCCTCCCTGTGCAATCCTCTATCAAGGAAAGATAATAATAAAGGAGGGGATATAAAATCGGATTAACAATTAATAAATAGCTATCTGGCATACACACACACATATATTGGCTGCTATGGTTACGTGGCTTCCTTGGCCCTGTTTCGCCCAGGCTCCTAAATGGAGGAAGCGTTTTTAATTCAAAATGTTGAGCATTTCCCAAATCTCAAGGGTGTTTCACAGTATAAAAATTTAAAAAAGCATTTCCTTTCCTTTCCCTTCTTTCTCCCTTCCTTTCCCCCTCCTTCCTTCCTGCCCTGTTTCCTTTTCTCTCCTCCTTCCTTTCCCCTTCCTTCTCTTTCCCTTCTTTCATTTCTTCACTTCCTCCCTGTTTTATTTCCTCTCCTTCTCTTCCCTTCCCTTCCTTCCTTTCTCCCTGATTTCTCTCCTTCCTTCTTCCATGTTTTATTTCTTCTCCTCCTTCTCCTTTCTTCCGTTCCTCTTTTCTTCCTCCCTTCCTCTGTTTTTCCTTCCTTCTTCAATGTTTTATTTCTTCTCCTCCTTCTCCTGCCCCTTCCTTCCCTTCCTTCTTTCCTTCCTTCCTCCCTCCCTGTTTTCTTCCCTTCCATCTTTTGTCTTTTATTTCTCCTCCTCCTTCTCCTTTCTTCCCTTCCTCCCCTTCTTTCCTTCCTTCTTCCCTCCTGCCCTATTTCCTTCTCTCCCTTTCCTCCCTTTCTCCTCCCTTTCTTCCCCTCCCTTATTTCCTTCCTTTCCTCCTTCCCTGTTTCCTTCTCTCCTTCTCCTTCCTTTCCCCTCCCTCCCTCTCTGCAACCCTCCATTTCCTTTTCTCTCCTTCTTTCTTTCCCCTTCCTTTCTTACTGCCCCCTCCCTTCTTTCCTCCCTTCTTTCATCCCTCCCTGTTTTCTTTCCTCTCCTTCTCCTCCCTTCCCTTCCTTCCTTCCTTCCATGGTAAAGTCCATCACATCACTATTGATGGGAATAGATAATAAATATTCTAAATAGGTTCTAGAATTGAATGGAATTGGAATTGTATTGGAATTAGAATTAGAATAGGATAGAATTGGAATAAGAATAGAATAGAATAGAACAGAACACCACTATTGATGTTAATAGAGAAAAAATATTCTAAATAAATATATTCTAGTAATTATTATTATTATTATTATTATTATTATTATTATTATTATTATTATTATTATTATCATCATCATCATCATCATCACCACCATTATTATTATTATTATTATTATTATTATTATTATTATTATTATTATTATTTGGATTTAATTGCCGCCCCTCTAATTTCAATTTGTAGTGAAATTATAGAATTGAATGGAATTGGAATTAGCACAGGATATGATATTCTATTCTATTCTAATTCCAATTCCTATGGAATTGGGATTAGAATAGGATAGAATAGGAATAGGAATAGAATATCTCTCTTGGTGGGGGAATGAATATCACTGTCTTTTTCTCTCCCACCCACCCCCAATTTCCAGTTTTTTTAGAATTTCTCTTGGGATTACCTGCTTTATTTTTACATGCAGGTAGAGCAGTGATTTTCAACCTTTTTTGAGCCGAGGCACACTTTTTACATTTACAAAACCACGGGGCACATTGAGGGCGGGGGGCGGGGGGCGGCGGCGGCTAAAAAAATATTGGACAAAAAAATTCTCTCTCTTCCTCCCTTTCGCTCTATTTCTCTCTCCGTCTTTCTCTCCCTTCCTCTTTTTTTCTCTCTTCCTTCTTTCCTCTTTTTTGCTCTCTTTCTCTCTCCCTCCCTCCCTCTATGTCTTTCTCTCTCCCACCTTCCCTCCCTCTCTTTCTCTCTCTCTCTCTTGCTTTCTTTCTTTCTCTCTCTTGCTCTCTCTCTCTTGCTTTCTTTCTCTCTTGTTCTCTTTCTCTCTCTCTTGCTTTCTCTCTCTTGCTTGCTTTCTGTCTTGTTTCTCTTTCTCTCTCTTTCTTTCTCTCTCTCTTGTTTGCTTTCTCTGAGCTTCGCGGCACACCTGACCATGTCTCGCGGCACACTAGTGTGCCCCGGCACACTGGTGGAAAAACACTGAGGTAGAGAAACCAGGTCTCAATTCCTTTCACCGGATCTGATTGTTTGGAGAAACCTTCTCTAATGGTAGCTAAGCACCCCCCCTTATAATTATATCCCTGCTGCTTTACCAGTAGTGAAGAAATCACTGCTTCGTACTGGGTGCAGAGTAAACCATACAGTTTGTAAAAAATAAGTAACAGGCTTCCCACTCGGTCCGCCACCCTACCACAGATGTTCAAGGCTCAGGGGAACTTTTCCCACCAAGAGATTTTATTTTCTTTAATTTATAAATAACACATCTGTTCGACAGCTCATGGCGGCTGGGGAGAACTCCGCCGGGGTGGGGGAGGGAGGAGTTTATGTACTCTGTTTGCAAAATGTTATGACTTGCTGCTGAGCCTAAAAAATTAACTTCATAAAAAATCCCAGCTCTCTAGAGAGCACTGCGGTATTGAAGCCGGGCTCCCCACAACTGTACTTTCTACACAGCAGGCACATTTTTGTGTTGTTTTCCACCGTGGCAGGGATGATATTGTTTTTATGGCCTTAATGATTCCATGGGCCGTCTGGAGAAGCTTCATTTGGTAAGGCAGAGGACTGGGGTTTTTTTGAGGAGGGGGCAGTGATGGGCTCCTACGGGTACAGTCAGGAACGCAGAACTGGTAGAAAAATTTGGGTCAGGTATGCAGAACCGGTAGGAAAATTTTGAACTTTTTTCTTTTTTTTCCCTTCTGTGCTCTGGGTATTATTATTATTATTATTATTATTATTATTATTATTATTATTAATTAGATTTGCATGCCGCCCCTCTCCGTAGACTCGGGGCGGCTCACAACACAATAAAAACAGTTCATGACAAATCTAATAATTTACAATTTAAAATATTTTTTAAAAAAACCATTATTAAGCAGACATACATACAAACAAACATACCATACATAAATTATATAGGCCCGGGGGAGATATCTCAGTTCCCCCATGCCTGACGACAAAGGTGGGTTTTGAGGAGTTTACGAAAGGCAAGGAGGGTAGGGGCAGTTCTAATCTCTGGGGGGAGTTGGTTCCAGAGAGTCGGGGCCGCCACAGAAAAGGCTCTTCCCCTGGGGCCTGCCAACTGACATTGTTTAGTTGACGGGACCCGGAGAAGACCCACTCTGTGGGACCTAATCGGTCGCTGGGATTTGTATGTTTTTCCTATAGCAGTAAATGTGGTTGAATGTGTATAATTTTAGAAGAGTTGTGCATACGTGTGTGTGTATATACATATACATACAGTTTATATAGTAGATAATGTATATTTTTGTGTGCCTGTGTGTAATACGTATGTACACATATGGCATCTATACATAGAATTAAATTGCATGTTTTATTCAGTAATAGTAAATAGATAGGGAAATTGTATCTCTTTGAGGTGAGTAGAGGCCAGGCATTCTAACCCTAACCCAAACCCTTGAGAAGATTAATAAAATATATTATTATTTATTATTATTATTATTTTTATTTATTAGATTTATATGCCACCACTCTCCGAGGACTCGCAGCGGCTTACAACATATAAAAAAATAGTATACATTGAGATACAGTTAGTTTGAATTAAAACTTACTTTTTAAAAAGTTACATTTAGTTTTTAACTAAAAAAACCCATATTAAAATACACACATATCCATTCATACAAACTCATTATACATTCATTGGCCAGGGGGCAGAGTCTAATAACCCCAAGCCTGATGGCATAGGTGAGTCTTTATGTGGACATATGTGGACTGGAAGGAAGCTGATAACAGTGATCTGGAAAGTGTGACCATTGGAAGTCAACAAAGATACAGAATCCATTCCTTCTTCATTAATTTTTGCATCGCTCCAGCAAGAGACATATGGTTGCTTCAGAAGTATAATTTTCCTAGGTGCCCAGAGGGCTCAATAAATTAAATGTGTAAATACTGGAAGAGTTTCTAAATAAATATGTTCTAGTAACAATTGTATTGAAATTATAGAGATGAATAGAATTAGAATTATTAGAATTAGAATTAGAATTAAAGGCAAGAGAAGAGAAGAGAAGAGAAGAGAAGAGAAAATATGGAGTGTAGTTTAGTGTAGTGTAGTGTAATGTACTGAACTGTACTGTACTGTACTGGAGTGGAGTGGAGTGGAGTGGAGTGGAATAGAATAGAATAGAATAGAATGGTATGGAATGGAATGGAATGGAATAGAATAGAATAGAATAGAATAGAATAGAATAGAATAGAATAGAATAGAATAGAATAGAATAGAATTCTTTATTGGCTGTGTGATTAGACACTCAAGGAATTTGCCTTCGGTGCACAAGCTCTCAGTGTATATGGGACATCAGTGTATACATCATTAGTGTACATATCACAGCAATAGGCAACTACCGTAAAATCAATAGCCATTTGTGTAAAATGCCTGTTGATGTTATTACTCTAGGAGGAAGGATGTACCAATGCCCAGTCAATTGGTACACAATCTTTTTCTCAATAGGCACATTGCCATCTAAAGGTGGGATCACCTCTCTAACTAATGGGACTTTGGTTTCAGCACCCTGGATAGCCATCATACAGGAAATATATTCCTCCAGAATTATTTCATAACATCGGACCAGATAATATAGCTAAAAACTGGGATTATTTTGATAGGGTCAAGGGGAATCCCACTTTGAGGATGGTAATTGTCTAAGAAACACATTTTACCTCCTGGTGTGAGAATTAGGGGCATCACAGTTGGCAACAAAGCAACAAATCCGATTTGGGGTCTGGAGGATAAAACATATGAAGAATGGTTGTGGGAATGGACTATGTCTAGTTTAATGAAAAGAAGGACTAGGACTGACATGATAGGAGTCTTCCACTATCCAAGGGTGGGCATTTGGGGGGTGGGGAAAGCTTTTTTGCCCTCTCTAGGGATTGAATTATGGGTGTGGGCACTCACGCATACACAATAGTATGTGCACACGCTCTTTCGGCACCGGAGGAAAATAGGTTCGCCATCACTAGTATAGGGTATACTGATCCTGCAGGGGGTTGGACTAGAGGACCTCCAAGGTCCCTTCCAACTCTTCTATTCTGATATTCTGGCAGGAGAATACTCTAAACTAAACTTGCCCCTTCGTCCTTCAGAAGTCTATTGTCAAAAATCAGCAGCATTTCTAAGGAGTGAGATTTGTGAAGCCAAGCCAGAAGAAATAGGGGCCAGATTTAGTAATACTCTGGAGTCACTCTCAAAGAAAGTCTCTATTTCAAAGAATTCTTAATTCCAAACTATAACCGAGGGAGGAAAAATTGGAGGATTTTCTGCCTGAAATATCGTTCCCTTTGAGGAGCGGAAAGTAACAGCCCAATTTCATTCGTATCACATAGGCGGATGCAATATCTCGCAAAATAGTGTAACATTAGCTATACTTGCATATAATGGAAGGAAAAACATAATGTGTTGAAACAGCTTATAATGTCCTAGTTGGCACATAATACTAAATAATAATGGGGAGTCTCACACATCCCATGCTGATTTTTTTTTTTAAATCCAAAAACAAAATAAAGACTACTGTGCAACAATGTTCAAACTCAAATTGTTTGAAAGACCAAATAGGTCCAGGATGGTTTGGACAGTGTTGAAACAGCCTGTTTTGAAATAAGAAACAGCTTTTTTTCAAACTCACAATATTGCCTTGAAATACTTTGCATATCATAAAGTCAATAGGTGATGGAAAGTATAAATGCATCTTATAAATAAAATAAAGTAGGTTATGGTTACATCCAGCAGGCAAATCCAAGGAGGAGGAGGAGGAGGAGGAGGAAGAAATGATAGAGGGAGCAAGGCAGGCAGGGAGGGAGAAAGGAAGGAAGGAAGGAAGGATGAAATCAGAGGAGCAGGAAGGAAGGAAGGAAGGAAAGAAGGAATGAAGGATGAAATAAGAAGAGGAAGGAAGGAAGGAATAAGAGGAGGAGAAAGGAAGGAAGGAATAAGAGGAGGAGAAAGGAAGGGAGGGAGGAAGGAAGGAAGGATGAAATCAGAGGAGGAGGAAGGAAGGAAAGAAGGAAAGAAGGAAGGAAGGAAGGATGAAATCAGACGAGGAAGGAAGGAAGCTAGGAAGGAAGAAAGGAAGGAAGGAAGGATGAAATCAGACTAGGAAGGAAGAAAGGAAGGAAGAAGGATGAAATCAGAGGAGGAGGAAGGAAGGAAGGATGAAATCAGAGGAGGAGGAAGGAAGGAAGGAAGGAAGGAAGGAAGGAAGGAAGGAAATATTTCAATCACTCCCAATTCTCCATTATTACTTTTCTGGTGGCAGCAGGTAACCAAAGCAGTAGTTCATTTTCAAACCTGGCAAGCCACTACCATTTTGCTTGCTCTCAAAAAAGGACTATAGCAGCAGAAAGTCTTCTATTAAAATATTATTATTATTATTATTATTATTATTATTATTATTATTATTATTATTATTATTATTATTATTTTAAGGCCTCCTTGCATGCCCCCAGCCTTTGATTCCCACATTTTCTTCTGCTAGGGTCCTCTCTCCAAATTGGTTGTTTCCTAACCTGACACAAGAAACAGAATCTACAAGTCTCTTGGGATGGTTCACAACCCTAAGTCTGAAAGAGGGCACTGGGATTTAGTCATCAAGCAACCGGCTCTGAAAATATATATATACATATAAAGTGGTACCTCTATCTAAGAACGCCTCTACTTATGAACTTTTCTAGATAAGAACTGGATGTTCAATATTTTTTTGCCTCTTCTCAAGAACCATTTTCCATGTACAAACCCGAGCCTCCAAATCTGTAACCGGAAAAGGCAGAGAGAAGCCTCTGTGGGGCCTCTCTAGGAATCTCCTGGGAGGAAATAGGGCTGGAAAAGGTAGGGAGAAGCCTCCGAGGGGCCTCTCTAGGAATCTCCTGGGAGGAAATAGGGCCTCCTCTCTCTCTGTGGTTTCCCCAATCGCACACATTATTTGCTATTACATTGATTTCTATGGAAAAAATTGCTTCTTCTTACAAACTTTTCTACTTAATAAGAACCTGGTCACAGAATGAATTAAGTTTGTAAGTAGAGGTACCACGGTATATATATATATATACTGTATATATTCTATTTTTTCTTGCTCTGGGGAAACCTTGCTGTTTTTTGCTGATATTCCTAGGTGTCACCTGAACCCACACACCGCCGGCAGAGCTCTGAAATACCGTAGGTACGGGATCAGTGGGCTCTGTGATGTTTTCAACCTCCCCTTCAATTAACTCATCCAGTCGGGCTCTTTTCCAGGAGCAAAATCTGCTTCCAGGCGAAAGATGCAATTTCAAAGCCAGACAATAACAGAAAAGGAGAGAGGGAGGGATGGAGGAGGAGGTAGGGAGGGAGAAGGAGCGAGATATATATTTGGGGAACTATTCAAAACAGAACCCCGAGGCAACGAGAAGGATTTGAAATTTGTCTTGGGAGGAAAGCAAAGTTTGAAAGAGAATTCCCCTGTCGTCTTTTGAGAGCTGGCTGTATTTGCCAAGAAAACCAGGGAACGAAAAATATACGTATGCGTGGAAGCAAAAACCCGGCAAAAATAGCCAAAATCTCACTCTCACGCGCGTCCTCATGTAAGATTTGGCATGTTGTGCATGTGCAGAAGCCAAATTTCACACTGGGGTGCATTGGGGGTGCGCAGCTGCACACACATAGAAACATAGAAATACAGAAACATAGAAGATTGACAGCAGAAAAAGACCTCATGGTCCATCTAGTCTGCCCTTATACTATTTCCTGTATTTTATCTTAGGGTGGATACATGTTTATCCCAGGCATCTGGGATTTTCCTACCAGGAACTGCGCACCAGCTGCTGCCCGTCAGTGGAATGAGGGATGATTGATTGTTTTATTTCTCTTAAATTTTTAATTGTATGGAACTAGTCTTACCTTTGCCAATTTTATTCTTGTAAGCCGCCCTGAGTCCGTGAGAAGAAGGGCGGCCTATAAACTCAATCAATTCACCAACCAATCCATCCATCAATAAATGCCAATTTGTTATTCAGAAGGGCATTGGCATTTATCTATCTATCTATCTATCTATCTATCTGGCTGGGGAATTCTGGGAGTTGAAGTCCAGATCTCTTCAAGTTTGCCAAGGTTGGAAAACACTGATATAAAGTGTATGTACACACACGCACGCATAGCTCATTTGCTGCGATAGGAAAAACATACCCAGAACCCAGAAGGGGAAAAAAGAGCCCACGGAGAGGGGCGGCATCTAAGTCCAATTAATAAATTAATTAAAAAATTAAAATTAAAAAAAAATTGCTACTGGTACTTCATGCTTGACCGTAACCGGAGGAGCCCATCCCTGCTTCCAAGGTCCCTTCCATCCACGCTACTCTGTTGCTGAATTACAAAACACTGGCACTTGCATTTAAGGCATTATAAGATTTAGCATTTAACATTTAGACTTATATACAGCTTCACAGTGCTTTGCAGCCCTCTCTAAGCTGTTTATAAAGAGTCAGCATATTGCCCCCAACAATCTGGATCCTCATTTTGCCCAACTCGGAAGGATGGAAGGCTGAGTCAATCTTGGATGACCAAATCAACATCAATAACAAAAATATTGAACATCCACGAATAATCTCCAAGATGATGGTTTGCATCCTTCTATCCCAATAAACAGCTGAACAGAACCACAGACTTTGTTGTTTCTGGTCTCAAGTATATTTCTGTTCAACATCTGGCCTGGCCCAGTTAATTTTGAGATCTGACAGTGTGGGGCGGAAATGAAGAAGCCATTTGAAGGTCATATTTTTCCTATTGGCAATCCTGACGGGGGGTCCTGATTGCCAGTCACTTACTTGAAATGAAAAAGAAACAAGCTGGAGAAAAGAAAATGACATTTCACTCATAGCAGGCCAATTAGGGCAAAAAAAATAATAAATACGCAACAGCAGCAGAAAGAGAAATCAACAGGGCCTGATGGTCTCAAACAGGGAGAAATTGGCAAGGACCAGAAAGGTGGGGAGGGGGTGGGAGGAAACCTTTGAATGAGCTTGTGGTAATTTCAGGAGTCAGGAGGAGTAAAAAAAACCAGCACGTACAAATCATGTACTAAGTGATCTAAGAAAACATACCGGGAGAGAATAGCAATAGCGTTTAGACTTGTATACCACTTCATAGAGCTTTTATAGCTCTCTCTAAGAGATCACAGAATCAGCCTCTTTCCCATAACAATCTGAGTCCTCATTTTACCCACCTGTTGGCACTAGGCAGAGTTAGCCTAGGGATAGGGATAGGGATAGGGATAGGATAGAATAGGGTTTGTTTGCGTAGGGTAGGGTAGGGTAGGGTAGGGTAGAGTGGAATAGAATAGAAGAGAAGAGAAGAGAAGAGAAGAGTAGAATAAGGTGGGATGGGATAGAGTAGAGTAGAGTAGAGTAGGATAGGATAGGATGGAATGGAATGGAATGGAATGGAATGGAATAGAATAGAATAGAATAGAATAAGATGGGGTAGAGTAGAGTAGAATAGAGTGAAATAGAATAGAAGAGAAGAGAAGAGTAGAATAAGATGGGATGGGATGGGATAGAGTAGAGTAGAGTAGAGTGGAATAGAAGAGAAGAGAAGAGTAGAATAAGATGGGATGGGATGGGATAGAGTAGAGTAGAGTGGAATAGAAGAGAAGAGAAGAGAAGAGAAGAGTAGAATAAGATGGGATGGGATGGGATGGGGTAGAGTAGAGTAGAGTAGAGTAGAGTAGAGTAGAATAGAATAGAATAGAATAGAATAGTAGAATAAGATGGGATGGGATGGGATAGAGTAGAGTAGAATAGAAAAGAATAGAATAGAATAGAATAGAACAGAACAGAATAGAATAGAACTTTATTGACCTCTCTAAGCAGTTTATGGAGTCAGCCTGTTGCCCCCAACAATCTGGACCCTCATTTTACCCACCTCGGAAGGACGGAAGGCTGAGTCAACGTTGAGCCAGTCAGAATTGAACTGCCAGCAGTGGGAAGAGTCAGTTTGCAATATTTATGTTCTAACCACTGTACCACCGCATTAAGATTAACTCCAGACCAACAAACAATAGCCCAGTCAAGGGACTATCAGGAAACAACAGTCTAATCAAAGAACTACCAAGAACACTTCCACCGACGTGGTAAGTCATAGTATATAATAATAAGAGCCTTGATTCCCTACTAGCCCTGCTAATATTACATTTGGAATACTGTGTCCAGTTCCGGAGACCTCACCTACAAAAAGAGATTGATAACATTGAATGGGTCCAAAGACAGGCTACAAAAATGGTGGAAGGTCTTAAGCATAAAACATATCAGAAAAGACTCAATGAAATCAATCTGTATAGTCTGGAGGACAGAAGGGAAAGGGGGGACATGATCGAAACATTAAATAAGGTTCAGGAGGGAAGTGTTTTTAATAGGAAAGTGAACAGAAGAACAAGGGGGGCACAATCTGAGGTTAGTTGGGTGAAAGATCAGCAGCCACATGAGAAAATATTATTTTACTATTTGACTGAAAGAGTAGTAGATGTTTGGAACAAACTTCCAGCAGATGCGGTTGGTAAATCCACAGTAACTGAATTTAAATATGCCAAGGATAAACATAGATCTATCCTAAGATAAAATACAGGAAATAGTATAAGGGCAGACTAGATGGACTATGAGGTCTTTTTCTGCTGTCAATATTCTCCTGAACAGATTGAGTTCATGAAGTCTTTCCTGATATGTTTTGTGCTTAAGACCTTCCACCATTTTTGTAGCCCATCTTTGGACCTGTTCAATTTTATTAATATTCTTTTGTAGGTGAGGTCTCCAGAACCGAACACAGTATTCCCAATGGGGTCTCACCAGCACTCTATACAGTGGGATCACAATTTATTTATTCATTCGATTTTTATGCCACCCTTCTCCTTAGACTCAGGGTGACTTACAACATGTTAGCAATAGCACTTTTTAATAGAGCTAGGCTATTGCCCCCACAATCCGGGTCCTCATTTTACCCACCTCGGAAGGATGGAAGGCTGAGTCAACCTTGAGCCGGTGATGAGATTTGAACCGCTGACCTTCAGATCTACAGTCAGCTTCAGTGTCCTGCAGTACAGCACTCTACCTGCTGCGCTACCCCGGCTCATATCACAATCTCCCTCTTCCTGCTTGTTATACCCCTAGCTATGCAGCCAAGCATTCTACTCGCTTTCTCTACCGCCTGACCGCACTGTCCACCCATTTTCAGTCTCTTTTTCAAACGTATTTCTTAACACATGCCATGTGCCCCAATCCATCGTCACAAAACACAAGAATTTTCATTCTAATAGTTGTACCCAGTTGTAGAAGCCTCCCTCATTTGCATAGCTTTCCATTTAGACATTAATATATTCAGGCATTTATCGAAGTCGGAGAAGCCACCATGTTCCGTAACTGCTGCATGTTAGCAATGTTGGTCTTGTTACAGTTTATGCTTGCATGACTTTATCTGTAGAGTGATCTGTTTTAATTTTTAATTGTCAGCGACTCGAGGGACTTGGTGCTCTGCAGCCAGAAATGTGAGACATCAATAAATGAGAATCGTTTTGGCAGAAATGTTTTGGATACAGGCAAATGAGCCAAATCAAGATGGTAAAGATCCAGGGTTGAGCATGTTGCAGTCATAAAATTGCAAAAGAAAAAAAGAGCCAGAATGTGACATCCAGAATTTTAAAAAATTGGGAGAGGATTGTGTTTGGAAAGAGAAACAAAATGAATTACCGTAGTTCAATGCAGGAAGCAAAATGTTCTTTTTGTGTGTGTGTTTTCTCCTAACAAATTTTGTTGCTGGAAGCATAATCCTGCCTAAAGGAATGTGATTACAGCATTAACTTCAATTCACAGGAGGCTGAAAGGGGTTGAGGAGGAGGGGGCAGGGAAGAGGGAGAAGAAGAAAGACAAGGAGGAGGAGAAAGACAAGAAGGACACACAGAAGGAGAAGGCGAAAGGCAAGCAGGACAAGGAGAAGGACAAGGAGACACAGAAAGACAGGGAGAAGGAAGGAGAAGGAGAAAGACAAGGACAAGGAGGTGCAGAAGGTGAAGGAGAATGAGAAGGACGAGAGGAGAAGGACAAAAACAAGGAGATAAATAAGGAGAAGGAGAAAGAGGAGAAAGACAAGGAGAAGGACAAGCCAAGGAGACACAGAAGGAGAAGGAGGAGAAAGACAAGGAGAAGGAGAAAGACAAGGAGAAGGACAAGACAAGGAGACACAGAAGGAGAAGGAGGAGAAAGACAAGGAGAAGGAGAAAGACAAGGAGAAGGACAAGACAAGGAGACACAGAAGGAGAAGGAGAAAGACAAGGAGAAGAACAAGCCAAGGAGACACAGAAGGAGAAGGAGGAGAAAGACAAGGAGAAGGAGAAAGACAAGGAGAAGAAGAAAGACAAGGAGAAGGACAAGACAAGGAGACACAGAAGGAGGAGAAAAACAAGGAGAAGGACAAGACAAGGAGACACAGAAGGAAAAGGAGAAAGACAAGGAGAAGGACAAGACAAGGAGACACAGAAGGAGAAGGAGGAGAAAGACAAGGAGAAGGAGAAAGACAAGGAGAAGGACAAGACAAGGAGACACAGAAGGAGAAGGAGAAAGACAAGGAGAAGAACAAGCCAAGGAGACACAGAAGGAGAAGGAGGAGAAAGACAAGGAGAAGGAGAAAGACAAGGAGAAGGACAAGACAAGGAGACACAGAAGGAGAAGGAGAAAGACAAGGAGAAGGACAAGACAAGGAGACACAGAAGGAGAAGGAGAAAGACAAGGAGAAGGACAAGACAAGGAGACACTGAAGGAGAAGGAGGAGAAAGACAAGGAGAAGGACAAGCCAAGGAGACACTGAAGGAGAAGGAGGAGAAAGACAAGGAGGAGGACAAGCCAAGGAGACACAGAAGGAGAAGGAGAAAGACAAGGAGAAGGACAAGACAAGGAGACACAGAAGGAGAAGGAGAAAGACAAGGAGAAGAACAAGCCAAGGAGACACAGAAGGAGAAGGAGGAGAAAGACAAGGAGAAGGAGAAAGACAAGGAGAAGGACAAGACAAGGAGACACAGAAGGAGAAGGAGAAAGACAAGGAGAAGGACAAGACAAGGAGACACAGAAGGAGAAGGAGAAAGACAAGGAGAAGGACAAGACAAGGAGACACTGAAGGAGAAGGAGGAGAAAGACAAGGAGAAGGACAAGCCAAGGAGACACTGAAGGAGAAGGAGGAGAAAGACAAGGAGGAGGACAAGCCAAGGAGACACAGAAGGAAAAGGAGAAAGACAAGGAGAAGGACAAGACAAGGAGACACAGAAGGAGAAGGAGGAGAAAGACAAGGAGAAGGAGAAAGACAAGGAGAAGGACAAGACAAGGAGACACAGAAGGAGAAGGAGAAAGACAAGGAGAAGAACAAGCCAAGGAGACACAGAAGGAGAAGGAGGAGAAAGACAAGGAGAAGGAGAAAGACAAGGAGAAGGACAAGACAAGGAGACACAGAAGGAGAAGGAGAAAGACAAGGAGAAGGACAAGACAAGGAGACACTGAAGGAGAAGGAGGAGAAAGACAAGGAGAAGGACAAGCCAAGGAGACACTGAAGGAGAAGGAGGAGAAAGACAAGGAGGAGGACAAGCCAAGGAGACACAGAAGGAGAAGGAGAAAGACAAGGAGAAGGACAAGACAAGGAGACACAGAAGGAGAAGGAGAAAGAGGAGAAAGACAAGGAGACGGAGAAGGAGAAAGAGAAAGAGAAGAAAGACAAGGAGAAGGACAAGACAAGGAGACACAGAAGGAGAAGGAGGAGAAAGACAAAGAGAAGGAGAAAGAGAAAGACAAGGGGGACAAAGAGATACAGAAGGAGATGGAGGAGGAGGAAGAAAAGGAATTTTGCGCAACACAGCTTACCCAGTTCAATATTGACTGGCAGCTGCTGCTTCCTGAAATGCAATTTTGATGCTTCGTGACCCCATAACTCAAAACACCAGAAGCAAAAGACGAGCAATAAAGACCGTCTACTGCTCCCCGTCTGCAAACTCACCGGTTAAAGCCAATTGCTTTCCAGAGATCAGCTGCAAGCACAACAAAACACTGTATGCCACCCCGCACAATAAATGGATATAAACAGCCTCGGAAGGGACTTCCCGTTAGCAAACGCCACTCTCCCAAATGCTGACATGCAAGTTTGGGGTGGGGGAAACCTTGGGAGAATCTCACATGAGCCCCTTCCATTTCCACTCCAAACGGAAACCCAATAAGCTTCCCATAAAAGCAAGAGAAAAGAACAAGCCAGTTCTTCAATACGAATGCAAGCCATAGAGAATTATCTTTAGCAATCGTGCAGCTGCAAAAGCTATTCCATAATTCTAAGAGAAGGACGCTGCTTTCCCGGTAATAACCCAGGTTTTAAATCAACTACCTTTGGATCACTTCCCTCTGCAACAGTGATGACGAACCTTTCTTGGCTCGGGTACCAATAATATTAATAATAACAATAACAATAACAATAACAATAACAATAATAATAATAATAATAATAATAATAATAATAATAATAAGGGCTACAAGAATGGTGGAAGGTCTTAAGCATAAAACGTATCAGGAAAGACTTCATGAACTCAATCTGCATAGTCTGGAGGACAGAAGGAAAAAGGGGGACATGATTGAAACATTTAAATATGTTAAAGGGTTAAATAAGGTTCAGGAGGGAAGTGTTTTTAATAGGAAAGTGAACACAAGAACAAGGGGACACAATCTGAAGTTAGTTGGGGGAAAGATCAAAAGCAACGTGAGAAAATATTATTTCACTGAAAGAGTAGTAGATCCTTGGAACAAACGTCCAGAAGACGTGGTTGGTAAATCCACAGTAACTGAATTTAAACATGCCTGGAATAAACATATATCCATCCTAAGATAAAATACAGAAAATAGTATAAGGGCAGACTAGATGGACCATGAGGTCTTTTTCTGCTGTCAGACTTCTATGTTTCTATAATCATAATCATAATCATAATCATAATCATAATCATAATCATAATCATAATCATAATCATAATCATTATCATTATCATTATCATTATCATTATCATTATCATTATCATTATTATTATTATTATTATTATTATTATTATTATTATTATTTAGATTTGTATGCCGCCCTTCTCTGAACACTCGGGGCGGCTCACAAAATACAATATAAACAATGCATGACAAATCTAATTTAATTAAGAATTATAAACTAAACCCCCAATATGTTAAAATCAGTCAACCAATTCAGACATAACCACGATAGCAATGGCAACAGCATTTGGACTTATATACCGCACCATAGTGCTTTGACAGCCCTCTCTAAGCGGTTTACAGAATCAGCCTGTTGCCCCCAACAATCTGGGTCCTCATTTGACCCACCTCGGAAGGAGGGAAGGCTGAATCAACGTTGAGCCGGTGGTGAGATTCGAACTGCTGAATTACAGCTGGAAGGTAGCTGAAGTAGCTTGCAGTGCTGCACTCTAACCACTGCGCCACCCCGGCTCTATTCCATTAAATGTAAGATTCCATAGAGCAAGAGAACTTGCCTGCCTCTGGATAGATTTGAATTTCAGAACAAAGCATACTCTACGCTCGGTCATGCAGGATAGTCTCCTATGGATTGCGGTTTCCATGACTATAAGCAACATACTCCAGACATCCAAAGGACACGAAACAAGTTTGTTCAAAGCCAAAACCAAATCTCCAAAGAAGTGTCAGATTCCCTGGATGAAGTTCCAGGACAAAACAGCAGAAACTGTCAGGAAGCCAAACTAGCCGAGTCTAAATAGAAGCGGCAGAACCCTCAGGAGCAAATTCAGCCGCCGATTTTCTTCATCCACCGTATAGCTGCTGATATTCTTGAAACCGTTTCCAATGGATTCTTCTCCTTCGATCTAATTTTCAGAAACAGAAATCGGGATCTCAAGATGAAAGAAAAGAAGAAGAAAGCCAACACAGTTATAGGCTGCATTAACAGAGGGATAGAATCAAGATCACGTGAAGTGTTGATACCAATTTATAAGGCTTTGGTAAGGCGACACTTGGAATACTGCATTCGGTTTTGGTTGCCACAATCTAAAAAGGATGTTGAGACTCTAGAAAACGTGCAGAGAAGAGCAACCTAGAGGATTAGTGGACTGGAGGATAAAACGTATGAAGAACGGTTGCAGGAACTGGGTATGTCTAGTTTAATTATTCTTCTCAGTGAAGAGAAGGACCAATGGAGACATGATAGCAGTCTTCCAATATCTCAGCGGTTGCTACAAAGAAGAAGGAGTCAACCTGTTCTCCAAAGCACCTAAGGATAGAACAAGAAGCAATGGGTGGAAACTAAACAAGGTAACTTAGAACTAAGGAGAAATTTCCTGACAATCAGAACAGTTGATCAGTGGAACTCCTTGCCTCCAGAAGTTGTGAATGCTCCAACACTGGAAGTTTTTAAGAAGATGTTGGATAATCATCTGTCTGAAGTGGTTCCTGGCTAAATGGGGTTGGACTAGAAGACCTCCAAGGTCCCTTCCAACTCTTCTTCTTGTTGTTGTTGTTGTTATTGGAGAAGAAGTGGAGCCATAAACCCTGGGAATGTTACTGAGAGAGAAAATAAAATAAAATAAATTTGGAAGAATTGGTACAAATGGTTGGAACACAGACTAAAAAAATGATATAGTAAATAATATTATATAGGACATGATGGATGATGAAAGATAATAAGGATAGGAAGAAAAATAAACTTAAGTACATAATAGACATTTAGAAACATAGAAACATAGAAACATAGAAGACTGACGGCAGAAAAAGACCTCTTGGTCCATCTAGTCTGCCCTTTTTATATATGTTGGTCTTGTATATAAGCATATTTTGTATTTGTATATTGTAGGTTGATTTGTTTTAAATTCAATAAAAATTATTTGAGAGAGAGAGAGAAAAAAATAAAATAAACCGACGGAGAGATTTTACAAAATGCAGCCACCCAGCGAGTGAGCAAGCAAAAGAGGCTGTTCACAGCGTAGCCAAACCAGTATTATTATTACTAACACAGCTGTTCCGAGATCTGTCTGTTTCCACAACTCAGGCAAACAGCCCCAAAAATCTTCATAACAAACAATAGAGAAATACAAACACCAGGTTGGGGCGATGAACAAGCCATAATAAGTTATTCTGCAGACAAATAAGACAAAAATAAATAAATAACCACACAGGCTTAGCAGGTTTTCACCCCCATCATCAGTGAAATATTCATTTTCCAAGAAGCAAGCTTTGCACAAATTTTAACTTTAACCCTGACAATAAGTCCACCTTTGCAAACAGGAAACGCACAAGGATGCTGTTGAATTCAGGGGCGAAATGCTAGCAGAGGCCAGGAATGGGATGCTGCCCCCACTGCACTGGGGGTAGTAAGTTTATGCACTATTTATTGACTACTTAATGGTTTTTTAATTATCCTTCCTTCTCTAGTACCTTAGTATGATCCTTAATTCCTTTTAAAGTAGGAAATAATTAAATAGTATGTTTTTAACCATAAAAGCTTTAATCATTTCAATCATTACCTAGAACTGAACGTTTACAGCCATTCAAAAATAATTGAGCTACTTGCCTAATCTGTTATCCTACAGAACCTTGTGGGTTCAGGACAAAACCTGAAAATGTTCCTGTGCCCCTTGACAAATAATGCTGTCTATCATTTGTCCTTTCTGCGGCTGTTCAAACAATGTGACTTCATCCACTGAAAAAGAGTCCAAGCACCTATTTGAAAATTTTTCTTGGTTGGTAAGCCACTCCCACCCAATGACATGACCTTTAAGCCACCCTGGTCACATGATCATCAAGCCACACCCACAAAATAAGCCACACCCACAGCGTGTCAGTAAAAAAATCACAGCCTATCACTAGCGGTGGCAGTGTAAGGCTCCGCCTACCCACCCACCCACCCACCCACCCAGTCATTGCCATTTTATTTTTTTAACCCTCTGCACATGCGCAAAGCCTTCTGCGCATGCGCAGAGGATGAAAAAACATACATGCAAAGTGTACACTTCCGAACTGATAGAAAAATAAGTAGATTTTGTAGTAAGGAGACTACAGTTGGTCCAGAATGCAGCCGCGCAAGCTGTTGTTGGTGCAACAGGGAAAAGACAAATTTCCTATTTAGGAACTAAAGCTTCTATTCTGGCGCTTTGGAATCTACTCTTACGATACGACCAATCAGGCGTTTACGGTAGGGATGTCCTTTTGACTTTCCTGCCAATCAGCTTAAAGCTCTGTCGGCAGAATTGGCGCTCGGCTTATGGTTGGGGTCCACCACAACAGGAGGAACTGTATTTAGGGGTCGCAGCATTAGAAAGGTTGAAAACCACTGGTGTAGGGTCTCCTGCTCAGTTGGGGCAGGGGGGGGTTGGGTTAGATGACCCCCAAGACCCCTTCCAACTCTTTCATTCTCTTAAAGCAGCGATTTTCAACCTTTTTTGAGCTGTGGCACATTTTTTACATTTTAAAATCCTGGGGTACACCACCAACCAAAATGACACCCTAAGATACTTTCCTCTCTTTTTCCATCCCTGTCTCCTCCCCACCCTTGTGTGTGTGTGTGTGTGTGTGTGTGTATACACACTCTTGAACCAATTCCAAAAACAGGTGAGGGCTGGGGTTTTTTTGCCTCTTATTCTTTGGGTGCTTTTTATCATATGCTTTAAATCAAGAGTCGTTTCTCTCTTTCTTTTGTTTCTCTCTCTTTCCTCTCATTCTCTGCCTCAATCATTTTCTCGTTTCTCTTTTTTTCCTCTCTTTTTTGCTCATTTATCTCTCTCTCTCTTTCTCTCTTTCTTTCTTTCTCTCTCTCTTTCTTTCTTTCCCTCTCTTTGTCTTTCTCACTTTCTCTCGTTTTCTTTCTCTCTCTTTCTCTCTTGCTTTCTCTCTCTCTCTCTCACTCTTTCTCTCTCCCTCTCTTTCTCTCTCTCTCTTGCTTTCTTTCTCTCTCTCTCTCAGCAAAATGTTGCGAGACTGGAACCTGAGCTTCCTTTTTCGCGGCACACCTGACCATGTCTCGCGGCACACTGGTTGAAAAACACTGTCTTAAAGCAATCAGATCTATTCGAAAGAACATCTCTTGGCTGAATCTGCCAGTACAAAGAGAATACAAAGAGGAAAAAGAGGTTCATGGCAGAAGTTTGTTTTCTCTTTCTTTCCCAGCCAGAATTCGGGTTATCTTTCTAAATGATCGACCGAGTGTGTGCGCGGAGAGCAGCCACCCGCCCCTATCTCTAAGGAAATGAAGAGGAAAGCTGTTGGAGAGATAAGGAACTGGCTCTGTGTAACTCCACCTCTACGTCCTCGGAACATAAATTTGATGCCACTGGAGTTCTTATCTCCTCCATCATCGTGCCAACTCCGAGCTGATACCCACGCCTGGCTTGTCATCCTGATTTGCTTTCTAAACAAAATCTTTTTTGTTTCTGGATTTCACGGGAGGGAGCATTAAAAATCCATCTAGATTTAATCAGCAGCTCAGCCCTGGGGAATTCTCTCTCTATCCCCTGATGTTAGATTTACATGTATCTCTGGTGCCCTAATACAGTGTCTCCCAACCGTGGCAACTTGAAGATATCTGGACTTCAACTCCCAGAATTCCCCAGCCAGCGAAGGCTGGCTGGGGGATTCTGGGAGTTGGAAGTCCAGATATCTTCAAGTTGTCAAGGTTGGGAAACACTGCCCTAATACAGCCACACTTCTGCCCTCTTTCTTAAGGTGCCTTTTTAAGCATCCAAAGGGTATTGCTTTGAATGGGGGATTTTGGTGGGGTTCTACAGAATGCATAGCCCCCCCTGCTCACTTGCAAAAAGCCAATGCATCCTTTCAAAGAGGCATAGATCAGAGGCTGATTTAAAAATGGGGGGGATCCCATATTTAAATCAGCACACATTAAAGTAAAATAACTTTCTGAAATACTGTACTAGTGTTTCTTCTGGGTTGGGTGGGTGGGTGGGTGGGTGGGTGAATGAATGAATGAATGAATGAATGAATAAATAAATAAATAAATTCAAATAAAAATTAGAAAAATTGGGGAATTAAAACACAGCTTGCTGAAAAAGGGAAATGGGAAAAAGTGATACTAGAATAAGAACAATGTATAGAAATGGAGTATATGATGTAAATATTAGCTATGTAATAGAGAATAAGCACAATTAGAATTGTAATACAGGTTCGTCTCACAGGGTCCAATGTTTTAAAATGCTTTTTGTGCTTAATTAAAAAAAAACCACTGTCTGTAAGTCACAATAATTGTTTATTCTCTCCCCCCCCCCTTATTCCACTAGTAAAATACATTTAAACATAAAAACCAGATGGGCTCATGTGTACAAATGGATAATAAGAATTTATACTTTTTTTTAAATTGGTTTTTTAAAAGACCAAAACAAAACGCAGTGGCTACAAGAAACAAAAAAAAGAGTTTGCATTATTTTTATTTGTTTGTTTGTTTGTTTGTTTATTCATTCATTCATTCATTCATTCATTCATTCATTCATTCATTTATTTATTGGATTTGTATGCTGCCCCTCTCCGGAGACTCGGGGCGGCTAACAACAATAATAAAACAGTATACAAAATAATCCAATAGTAAAAACGATTAAAAACCCATTAATATAAAAATCCAAACATACATACAGACATACCATGCATAAAATTGTAAAGGCCTAGGTGGAGAAGGAATCTTAATTCCCCCATGCCTGGCGGCAGAGGTGGGTTTTAAGTAGCTTACGAAAGGCAAGGAGGGTGGGAGCAATTCTAATCTCTGGGGGGAGTTGGTTCCAGAGGGCCGGGGCCGCCACAGAGAAGGCTCTTCCCCTGGGTCCCGCCAAGCGGCATTGTTTAGTTGACGGGACCCGGAAAAGACCCACTCTGTGGGACCTAACTGGTCGCTGGGATTTGTACAGCAGAAGGCAGTCCCTGAGATAATCTGGTCCGGTGCCATGAAGGGCTTTATTTATCCTACATTCTCCCACAGACCTGTTCATGTTTCATGGACCATCCCTCTCTTACCCCCCTCCATTTATTTCAGGATTTCCCACCTTGCTATCTAAGAACATGATATTTACCGTGCAAAAATGCCTCCACATTGATTCCACTCTGCTATCTAAGAACAAGAAAAGGGATTTACAGTATTATTGAAATCTTAAGCCCATCAATTCTTGACTCGATCGCTTGCATGGGCTGGCCAGCTCTGCTATTTCCCCATAGCTTCATTCCTGCTGAAAGATAACTTTTGATTGTCGAAGGGTATTTGATAAAAAAACAGAGTATTTCAGAAAATTAGGAGAAGCTAAGATATCGAAGATAAAGCCTTCTTCCTTAGTACAGAAGGCAAAGAACTGAAAGCTCTCATTGAAAGCATCGCATTTCTCCACTCACTGCTGGGTACACATGTTTTCTGCAGAACACTGCCGAGTCCTTGTTCCCAAGAATATCATATTAACTCAAATGACCTTTTGTGCATTTTTTTTTTTTAGTGTTTCAGGCTGGAACGCTTAGAAAATGTGTACATTTCTTTTTTAAAAAAATATTTATTGAAAGTCTTAAAAAAACATACAGTATCAAAAAAACCCACCACCTGTCTTGGAATAGCTGAATGTGTTAAGGTGTTATTGTTTTAAAAGCTTACAGGAGTCTTAACGCAACAGCCCAGACCTTGTACAACCTACAAAGATACACTGTGTGCGAAATTATTAGGCAAGCTGTATTTTTGATGATATCTTTTATTATTGACCAGCTACAGAGCCCTTGGTCACCTCAAACCTGATTATTTTTTTTAAAGTAAAAGTGAGATCATGGCTTTCTTAGAAGAATATCTATGTGGGCACAATGAGTGGGCAATTAGGAGTGTGCAAGAATTATTATGCAACTAAATGAAAAATGAAAAATGTTCCCATCTCACTTAGTTTTGAATGATATTTGGAACCCCAACAGCCTAATAATTATGCACATCTATCTATCTTTCTTTCTTTCTTTCTTTCTTTCTTTCTTTCTCTCTTTCCTTCCTTCCTTTTTTCTCTTTCTTTCTTTCTTTCTTTCTTTCTTTCTTGCTTGCTTGCTTGCTTGCTTGCTTGCTTGCTTGCTTGCTTGCTTGCTTGCTTGCTTGCTTTTTCTTTCTTTTGTCCAGTACATATTGATGGTATGCAAAGATATAATATTCATATACATGATACTAGTAAGAGATAAACATTAGGATAGGGGACAGAAGGAATCAGAAGAGGTCAACAGTGGATAGTTTCAGGGTAAAATTTGGGGGGTTTGATGATACTACAGAGTCTGGTACTGAGTTCCATGCATCAACTACTCAGTACTAACGTCGTATTTAGAGCGGTTTACTTTAAGTTTGTATCTGTTGTGTGCTTGTGTGTTGTTGTGGGTTGAAGCTGTTGAAGGAAGGATGTTGTAGCAGATGATTTTATGGGTTTTGCTTAGGTCGTGTTTAAGACGATGTAGTTCTTAAACAATTACACATCACCCGATATGCTTATGCCAACTGGGCATTATACAGGTTGGAGGTGGAAACTATGCGTAACAATGATGACGTGCTCAAAATACTCACTTGCCTAATAATTGTGCACAGGGTGTACATGCAAACATTGCTATCCCAATGCAGAATAAACAATAATGCCTAATACAATGGGGAGCAAGGCAGCGGCTGTGCCCAAGATTGTAACTTCATTTTTACTCACTCGAGAGAGCTGTGCTATTTTGGCTTCTGTGATCAAAATTATAAATTGTCCTTTGTCCACTACAGGCTGGTAGTAGTAAACAGCATTCTCTTTGGGCTCTAAACATTCATTATGGAAGAAGGGTGATGCCAATTGCTACTTAGCCTAAAGAATCCCAGGGTGTCCGTTTTAACCAAAACAGACAACTGGAACATCCGTAAGTTGAGGCCAAAATGTCTAATTCATTACAAAGCTTTACAAAATAACAACAACAACAAAAAAAGGTGAGTGCAAGCTCTTGGTGGGAGCAGCCAACCGGCATTGTAAATCTTTAAAACAGGAAACTGCCAGGATAAAAATCCATCTCCCACCTTCACCCCTGAAAGGATGCGCCAACAGTAATACTAATAGTAGCAGTGATACTAATTGGAATAGTGAACGCTAATTCTGCAAGATGGCTATGTACCAGTACTTGAGAGGGCTGTCACAAAGATGTCAATCCCCCAAGTAACATGTCCTCCCATGAATGAATGAATGAATGAATGAATGAATGAATGAAGAATTCGGGTTATCTATCTCAGGGACCTTCTTCTGCTGCACGAATCCCAGCGACCAGTTAGGTCCCACAGAGTGGGTCTTCTCCGGGTCCTGTCAACTAAACAATGCCAATTGGCGGGACCCAGGGGAAGAGCCTTCTCTGTGGCGGCCCCAGCCCTCTGGAACCAACTCCCCCCAGAGATTAGAATTGCCCCCACCCTCCTTGCCTTTCGTAAGCTACTTAAAATCCACCTCTGCCGCCAGGCATGGGGGAATTGAGATGCTCTTTCCCCCTAGGCCTTTACAATTTTATGCATGGTATGTCTGTATGTAGGTTTGGTTTTTTATTATAATGGGTTTTTAATTGTTTTTAGTATTGGATTATTGTTATATGCTGTCTTATTATTGCTGTTAGCCACCCCGAGTCTCTGGAGAGGGGCGGCATACAAATCCAATAAATAATAAATAGATAGATAAATAGATAGATAGATAGATAGATAGATAGATAGATAGATAGATAAATAAATAAGTAGATAAATAAATAAACAAACTCTGATTGTGCTTGTTTGATTACATTTTTTTGCTGTAAACATTATTATTATTATTAATAATAATAATAATAATAATAATAATAATAATAATAATAATAATATTTTCTATTATCCAGTTTAGGAAACATCACACAGGGGGTTGGACTAGATGACCTACAAGGTCCCTTCCAAGCTCTAGTAATCTACACCCTACAACATCTTAGAGATATTTTCAACGCACGGATTCTCTTTGCTCTCTTTCTCAGTTTTTATCTCCCTTAGAAATCTGGGCATTTTTGTTTCCTGGCTGCTTTCAAAGGTAATAGATTCACATGAGTTGAATTGAAATATTTATATCTAAATGGGATTGAATCATATCCACAAGTAATGGGCTGTCTATGTCAATTTTAGCATTGCCTATTTCCTTTTTTTTTAAGCAATTGGTCTCCTCTGAAAGCTCAAAGACACACAGACAAGTTTCTGCTAATGCAACAATTATTACTTCCCTAAAAAAAAATCCCAAACCCTATGAACTAGCACTTTTAAATAAAACTATCACAGATTCATTTGCAAATACCTAAGCAGGACTAGGGGAAGACATGATAGTAGTGTTCCAATATCTCAGGGTTGTCACAAAGAAGAGGGAGTCAAGCTATTCTCCAAAGCACCTGAGGGTAGAACAAGAAGCAATGGGTGGAAACTAAAAAAAGGAGAGAAGCAACTTAGAACTAAGGAGGAATATCCTGACAGTTAGAACAATTAACCAGTGGAACAGCTTGTCTCCAGAAGTTGTGGGAGCTCCAACACTGGAAGTGTTTAAGAAGTCTCCTGCCTGAGCAGGCTGTTGGACTAGAAGACCTTCAAGGTCCCTTCCAACTTTGTCATTTCTTCCTTCCTTTCTTCCTTCCTTCCTCCCTTCCTCCCTCCCTCCTTCTTTTCCTTCCTTTCCTTCCTACCTTCCTTCCTTCCTCCTTCCTTCCTTCCTCCTTCCTCCCTCCCTTCTTTCTTTCTTTCTTTCTTTCTTCCTACTTCCCTTCCTTCCTTCCTCCCTCCCTCCCTCCCTTCCTCCCAACAAGGCAGTGGTCCATGAAGAGGTCTTCTTGTGCTACAGGACAGCAATTTGGTGACATGACTGAAAGGCCAGGGAAAGCTGATGCACTATTTTCCCTATATTTTTTTTACCCCCGCTTATCTGTGCCCCTAAATTACTCTGCCTTTTATCTCCACACCCCAGAGAAGCTTTCATTGGAAGATTTACCTTTGTCCTTACTGCTGCTGTCTCTCCTGTCTATGTTTATATGCCAAATAAAAATACTTTATTATTCAGATGATGCATGGCTAGGCTGGATGTGCCTCTGAGGATTCTAGGCAGAACCCATAAAATTGCAGCGGTGTTAGAGGCAGAGATCGGGAAGCGAAGAAAGCAGAATAAAAGGGTTGGAAGGGACCTTAGAGGTCTTCCAGTCGAACCAGAAAATGAAAGCTAACATTAGCTTGTTTTTATATAGCGGTTTGGATTAAAAAAACCAGTTATGTTTTTGCAGATGAGTTTAACAGAGCTGGAAGAGATTTTCAGGCAGAAAGGAAGGAAGGAAGGAAGAAAGAAAGAAAGAAAGAAAGAAAGAAAGAAAGAAAGAAAGAAAGAAAGAAAGAAGCGTTAACCATTAATCCAATGTCCGGCTATGGAGGAAGAAAGAAAGAAAGAAAGGAAGGAAGGAAGGAAGGAAGGCAGAAAGAAAGAAAGAAAGAAAGAAAGAAAGAAAGAAAGAAAGAAAGAAAGAAAGAAAGAAGAAGAAAGAAAGAAAAGCGTTAACCAGCCAGGATCAAAAGTCCGGCTGTGGAGGATTGTGTGATGTCCTTGCTGCTCACTGAGTTGGTGGTCTCCTTGCCAATATTTGAGGACCCAACTAGATAACATCATCAGTGTCATCAGGGAGTGGGGTTTGTTGAGTGGAGGAGCAGGAGAAAGGGAGGCAGAGGAGGTTCCTTTGTGCTTCCTGAGCTTGGCTATTACTAATGCATGGTATTCTTGACAGGCATTTGGAAGAGGCCTTCTCTGGATTGCAGAAATGTATCCCCCAAAGCTCTCCAATGCCGTCCATTTGCAAAAAAAAACCCCAAACAAACCCTCCTGCTTTCTGTGCAGCCCTCATAGCTCCGGGGTGGGGGAAAAAAATGGACGGATGCTGATCCCCTGCGGATGGTTTCATTAAGCAAACAAATTCAAGCTCAAGTTTGCAGCCTTGTGACACCGGCGGAGCTGCCCCCCCTCTTCTCCCCCCCCCCCTGAAGCACGAAGCTGTTTACTTTCCCCGTGTTTTGGAAGAGGGAAACCAAGGCGACGCCACGTTTGTGGCTTTAAATCCACCAGCCCATCAAGGACCATCTGTGCCTGCACAGGGCACGCTCTCAGAGTGGCAGACTGCTCCAGGCTTCAGGCAAAGAGAGACTGTTCCCTTGGAGGGAAAGGAAAGGAATGGTTCTCCCCTTTCTCCTCCTCCTCTTTCTTCTCCCTCCTTTCCTTCTCCCTCCTCCTCCTTCCTTTTCCCTCTGTCCCTCCCCCCTCCTCTTCTTCTTCTCCTCCTCCTCCTCCCTTCTCCCTCCCTCACCTCCTCCTCTTGTCCTCCCACTTTTTCCTTCTCCTCCCTCCTCCCTCCCTCCTCCCTCCTCCCTCCCTCCCTCCTCCTCTCCTCCTCCTCCTTCTTCCTCGTCCCCTTCTTCCTCTCTTCCTCCTTCCTTTTCCTTCTCCTTCCTTCTCCCACTTTCTCCTTCTCCTCCCTCCCTCTCTTCCTCTTCTTCCTCTTTCTCTTCCTCTTTCTCTTCCTCTTCTTCTGCCTTCCTCAACATAATCTGCTGCTCTTCTCCTCCTTCCTCCACCTCCTCCTCTTCCTTTTCCTCTTCTTCTTCAACTTGTTCCTGTTCCTCTTGTTGTTGTTGTTGTTGTTGTTCTTCTTCTTCTTCTTCTTCCTCTTCCTCTTCCTCTTCTTCTTCTTCATCTTTTTCCTCCTCCTCCTCCTCTTTCTTTTCTTCTTCTTCTTCCTCCTCCTCCTCCCCCTTCCCCTCCATAATCCAAGGTACAGAGTCTGGGCAACTGAATGGAGCTAGCAGAGTGTTTACTGACCGGAGGCCCTTCCTGTCACCAACATGGAGTTATATTCAGCAGATATTTTCTCATTGTGCCCAGAGAGAGAAATATCTGCTCTACCTAGGATCGAACTCGCAGCCTCCTGATTGTACGGTGAGAACTGCACACACACACACTCCAGGAGTGTTGGCCTGCCCTCAAAACCGCCACTAATTAGAAGCACAAAACTATGTCCCTACTCAAGAAAACTTAGTTCACAGAATCCATTGACTAGCATCCTTCAGGTTGAATGTTTCTTGTTTTATTTTATTTAAAAATATAGAAACATAGAAGATTGATGGAAGAAAAAGACCTCATGGTCCACCTAGTCTGCCCTTATACTATTTCCTGTATTTTATCTTAGGATGGATATAGGTTTATCCCAGGCATGTTTCAATTCAGTTCCTGTGGATTTATTTTATTTATTTTATTTGTCATACAAATATAGCATTGTATTGTAGTATGTTTAACATAAGTATAAAGTAGAGATAGAAAAGATAAAAATAAGACATTTGGACAGGAACAGTAGGCACAAAGGTGCACTTATGCACGCCCCTTACAGACCTCTTAGAAAAGGGGAGAGGTCTATTGTAGATAATGTAAGGTTGAAGATTTTGGGATTGGGGAAGAAACAACAGAGTCAGGTAGTGAGTTCCAGGCATTGATCACTCTGTTGCTGAAGTTGTATTTTCTGCAGTCTAATTTGGAGCAATTTACATTGAGTTTGAATCTATTACGTGCTCTTGTGTTGTTGTTGTTGAAGGTGAAGTAGTCATTAACAGGAAGATTTTATAAACAACAGTTAAATCAGTTTGGAGGCAACATAGTTGTAAGTTGTCTAAATGTAGTATTTAAAGTCTGGAGGAGTAAGGTAGTTTGTTTCGAGAGAAGGAGTGAAGGACTCTTCTTGTGAAGTAGAGTCCGGTAGTGAATTCCAGGTATTGACAATTTCACTCTATTGCTGAAATCGTATTTTCTGCAACCGCATCTGTTGGAAGTTTGTTCCAAGCATCGACTACTCTTTCAGTCAAATAATATTTTCTCACAGGGCTTCTGATCTTTTCCCCAACTCACCTCAAGAAACCAAGCATAGGGGAAAAAAACATTCCCGAATGCAAAAGTTCTCAGCATCCACAGAATCTCATTTGCAACCATTTCCTCCTCCTGAGTCAGGATGCTGGTTATCGCAGAGGGAAAGATGCCTTTCACAGATCTTGGTAAGCCTATAACCTGGCCTCGTAGCCTCTCTCCAAATAGACCGTGATGCTTCATAATTCATTCTCTTGGACATGCAGGGAATGATGGCTATGAGTCTTATAGATAGGAAGGAGAAAACGATCCCTTTGGGAGCGAAGGAGAAGCGGATGGCAGGCCAGCCTCTCTAAGTGACGTTATGTTTCCAGGCTAATTCTTCTCCAAGGCTACTTAGGTTTGAGCAAGCTACAGAATCAAAGAGCCTTTAAAGATGCCACAAATCAATTCTTTTCATTTCTTGGGTGTCTCTTGCAAAGGGCGAATATGCAGCTGCTTCCTGGTAAACTTCAGGGGTAGCTGTGTTGAATTTATATTCTCCCAACAAAGAAATAAAGCTCTCGTCAGCTAGCCATACGCTTCTGGGATTTGAACCCAAGCTGCTTGCATCTTAGGTAGATGTATTATACTCAAAAGCATATGGCTAGCTGGTGAGAGCTAAATAGCTTGAAATATACTGTATATATGCTTGGCTGGTTAGCTTCTAGGTGCTTGCTAAGAAAGGATTTTTCGAAATGACCACCAGATCATTAGTATTTTTATACTGTATTATATTAACATGCTCTAGTCTAGTTAGACATTCTACTCCCCCTCCCCACTTGAAAAGAACTCTGTTCCAACTGCCAGTTGCCATATATTAACACCCTCTGATGCTAAGGAATTACACATTCTGCATAAATTTTCAAACTTCAATGTATCAAACCCGATCATAACTACGACAAACAAAGTAATAACCAGCAAAATAATAACCAGCAACTAATACAGGTTTGTTAAGAACAAATTATGCCAAACCAATCTCATTTCATTCTTCAACACTCTGACCAAAGTTAGACCAGCGAAATACAGTGGACATAAAATACTTGGACTTCATCAAAGCATTTGACAAAGTAGACCATATCCTACTTCTCCGTAAACTAGAAAAAAGTGGGATAGACAGCTACACAACCAGATGGATCAACAACTGGCTGACTAGCCATACCCAACAAGTAGTCCTCAATGGGTCTAAGTCCACATGGAGAGAAGTAAGCAGTGGGGTACCACAAGGTTCCATCCTAGTCCCAGTATTCTTTAATATCTTCATAAATGACCTAGAGGAGGAAATAGAAAGGGAACTAACCAAATTTGCAGATGATCCCAAGCTGGCAGGAATAGCCAATACCACAGAGTACAGGCTGGATGGATCTTGATTGACTTGAACACTGGGCCCAGTCAAATAAAATGAAAGTCAATGCAGAGAAAGGTAAAATCCTACACCTAGGTAAGAAAAGCCAAAGAACTGGGTGAAAACACACCCAATAGCAGTGACTGTGAGAGGGAGTCTTTGGTGGACACCCAACTAAGTATGAGCCCACAATGTGCAGCAACAGCCAAAAAAGCCAATGCAATATTAAGTTGCATTAAGAGAGGGATACAATCTAGGATGAGGGAGGTACTAATACCACTTTGGAAAGCCTTAATTAGGTCACGCCTAGAGTTCTGCATCCAGTTTTGGTCACCACACTACAAAAAAGACATTGAAACTATAGAGAAACTGCAGAAGAGAGCAACCAGGATGATAAAGGGACTGGAGACTAAAAAATACAAAGAGCGGTTGCAGGAAATTAGCATGGCCAGTCTGGTGAAAAGAAAAACCAGAGGAGACATGATAGCAGTGTTCCAATACTTGAGGGGCTGCCCTAGAGAGGAGGGGGGTCAGGCTATTTTCCAAGGCACCAGAAGGCTAGATAAGGAGTAACCAATGGAAGCAGGACCAAGGAGGGATTCAACTTGGAAATGAGGAGGAACTCAGAGTGATCAAACAGTGGAACAGAAGTGGCCTGCAGAGGTTGTGAGAGCTCCAACACTTGAGACTTTCAAAGGGAGGCTGGACGGCCATTTGTCCGAAAAGGTATAGTGATTCCTGCTTGAGCAGGGGGTTGGACAAGATGACCTCCAAGGTGCCTTCCAACTCTAATAATAATCTAATTTAATCTCTGAGGCCCCTTCCAATTCTGTTATTCTACACCCCATGTTCTACACTCTCTCTTTCCATCTGCTCCCTAATGCCAAATATCACAGGTCTGGCTTTCATTTGTTTTTTCCCCCCTTGCAGTATTTTTATAGCTCTACTCGGAGGTCATAACATCGGCTTTTATTGTCCAGTTGATATACAGCCAGTGCAGCTGAAAATGAAACTGTGGTTGCAAAGAGAATTTTACCTCTTCAGAAAAAGCTGTATTTGGTTTTATTTTTCCGGCTTCATGGCTATCTCTTCACGTAAATCCTATTATCAATTCTTGGGGACTTTAATTCCAAGTTCTTTACTAGAAATGATTGCTTTTTTAAAAAAGTGGCATTAATGTAAGAAAGTTCCAGATAAGTTCAGTTCTCAAGAACTTCAAAATGCTATTACAAGGATGGAAAGGAAGGGAGGGAGGGAGGGAGGAAGGTTGAGGAAGAAGACAGGAAAGGAGGAAGGGAGGAGGGAAGGAAGGAAGGAGGAGGAAGGAAGGAAGGAAGGAAGGAAGGAAGGAAGGAAGGAAGGAAGGAAGGAAGGAAGGAAGGAAGGAAGACTATAGAAAAACTGCCAACTCTGAGAATATTAAGCACTGAATATGTGTATCTGTAAAAGGGAGCCGGGTGGCACAGCAGGTAGAGTGCTGTACTGCAGGCCACTGAAGCTGACTATAGATCTTTAGGTCAGCGGTTCAAATCTCATCACTGGGTCAAGGTTGACTCAGCCTTCCATCCTTCCAAGGTGGGTAAAATGAGGACCCAGATTGTGGGCACAATATGCTGGCTCTGTTAAAAGGTGCTATTGCTAACATGTTGTAAGCCACCCTGAGTCTAAGGAGAAGGGTGGCATAAAAATTGAATGAATGAATGAATGAATTAATTAATTAATTAATTAATTAATTAATTAATTAATGGACAAACAAACAAACAAATAAACAAATAAAAGGCACTGAAGAATAATTCCTAGAATTATTGGAGTTTGATAATGTTTGATAATGGGGTTTTTATTGTTTTATTTTGTTTTATTGTTTTATTGCATCTTATTTGTTGCAAGAGATTTTGCAGTATCCTTCCCCTGGAGTGGGAAGAGAATGGAGATTTTGCATTATCCTTCCCCTGGAGTGATGAGGAAATGGAGATTTTGCAGTATCCTTCCCCTGGAGTGGGAAGAGAATGGAGATTTTGCATTATCCTTCCCCTGGAGTGATGAGGAAATGGAGATTTTGCAGTATCCTTCCCCTGGAGTGGGGAGAGAATGGAGATTTTGCAGTATCCTTCCCCTGGAGTGGGGAGAGAATGGAGATTTTGCAGTATCCTTCCCCTGGAGTGATGAGGAAATGGAGATTTTGCAGTATCCTTCCCCTGGAGTGAGGAGGGAAGGGCGATTTTGCAGTATCCTTCCCCTGCCACACCCATCAAGCCATGCCTGCAGAACCGGTAAATAATTTTTTTGGAATTTTACCCCTGGTATAGGGTCTCTTGTTTGAGCAGGTGGACAGACTATAAGACCTCCAAGGCATTAAAAGGCATTCCACTTGTTTAAGTCCCATTTTTTTTAAAAAAATTCTCCTCTCTTATTCTTTTTGACCTCTGAGAACTTTTGCTGTCACAGATTAAAGCATTTGGGGGCATGAGAAAAATGGCCAAATCAATAGAAGGCAATACTTTTAATAAGCCAACTCAAACCTCGACCTTTCTTCCCACTTAGCCCTCCCCCTTAAAAAAGGAAAGAAAATTAAAAGTGAACTCAATTTTTTTAAAAAGGATAAACAGCTTCATAAAATATTGCCGAGATGAAGTTTTGCAATAAAGATTTGTGTGTTCTTCGAAGTAATTACATCAGACCTTATAAGAGTTTATTACCTGACATTATTTAGTTCGAGATATTCCAACAATTCCTCCTAATGCCAAACATTTGTCACTTAAATCAACATTTGCTGTTGTTGTTCTGCCCCCCCCCCCCTGTTCGCAATAGATACTATTTTCCACTGCACACAAAAATCACTCAGAATATTTTAGTCACGGGAAATAAAAAGCTTTCTTTATATTAGAGGAGGGAAACAAAAGCTTTTAATGCTTAATTTCAACTCCCACCGGATGCTGGAAAGCTTTCTACCTTTTTTGCAGAAAAATGCCCCTTATCCAATAGGAGGTTGGATGTGGAGACGGCAATTGTCGTTCGACAAAAAACAACTTTCCGCAGTCTGCCAAAGTGATTCAGAAAACCCAAGAGGCTTGCCTTAAAAGCAGCATCCATGTTGGTTTAGATTTAGAAATCTTGTTTGAATAATCAGGCCAATCCTTCTTGCTCTTTGAGCTGGCTTCTTTCATGGCAGTTTCATTACCCAATTAGGTAACAACATCTGAGCTACTGGAGAGTGGGGTTTTAGCCCTCCTTTTTTAACACTGATGATGTTACATAGTTGGGTAAAGAAATGATTCCAAGAAAGCAACCAAGCTCAGAGAACACCAAGGACTACACAGTCGCCAAAGTCTTCTTCCTCCTCCTCCCTGTAAATTTCACTCCTTTCTAACAATGATGATGTTACCTAGTTGGGTAATGAAATGTCTCCATAAAAGAAACCAAGCTCAGAAACTACCAAGGACTCGACAGTTGTCGTTCTCCTACTCCTCTCCACTCTTGTCTAGCACTGATGATGCTACCTACTTGGATAATGAGATTCTGCAAGAAAACAACCAGGCAGAGGGACCACCAAAGGTCCAAGAGTTCAGCCTTGAGCTACAAATATTATCTTTTATCCGTGCCTCAGAATCAACTCTCCCCAAATGGAGTCAGTCAGTCAGTCAGTCAGTCAGTCAGTCAGTCAGTCTGTCTGTCAGTCTGTCTGTCTGTCTGTCTGTCTGTCTGTCTGTCTGTCTATCATCTGCCCTTCCGTCTATCAATCAATCTATCATCTCTCTCTCTCTCGCTCGCTAATAATATTCTATCTATCTATCTATCTATCTATCTATCTATCTATCTATCTATCTATCATCTGCCTATCTGTCTATCAATATCTATCATCTCTCTCTCTCTCATAATTATACTGATTCTGTCTATCTGTATCATCTCTCTCATCTATCTCTCATTTCTCATCTATCTATCTATCTATCTATCCATCCATCCATCCATCCATCCATCCATCCATCCACCCACCAACCCCTACCCTTATGAAGCACCATCGTGCCTGCTCTGTCAATACCCATTACAGCTCTTTCAACAAAAGGAGGGAAGGAAGCTAATGCATTCAACCAAGACCTCTTTTCACAGTCAATTGTTGATGCCGCCTGAAATTAAGAGTCAGGAGAGCAAAGCATTTCAATAAATGCAATCTGGTTAAGTTAAGTGGATTAAAAAAAGAAAAAGGCAGAAGAAATGGGAAGGAGACTTCCATTTGGGCCACTAACCTATTAGTTGTTTGAAAGAAACAGTTAATGAACGTTGCAGAGTAAGGTGACCTGACAGCTATAATTTGAATGGATTTGTATAAGAGCTTATGAAAGGAAGCCATCTAAAAGATTAAAGATGGTGCATATCTACTGAGTAAGAGAGATGTAGTCCTTTCCCTGGCTGTTGGCAAATCACCTCTGACTGCTCTCGCGATTAACTGTCATCAATAGATTAACTTGCCATGAATTTGGTTTTGAGCCTTTCAAATCTTTGGGTCTTGCACCCACAGTGCACGCCTCATCTCTTCAATTCATACTCTTTCCTCTTTTTTTTAAATATACTATTCAGTTTCAAGTCAATTGAATACTCAGCCTGGCCACAAAAACTAAAATAGACAACCTTTTAACAAGCCAGTAAAAATATTAGATAGATGATAGATAGATAGATAGATAGATAGATAGATAGATAGATAGATAGATAGATAGACAGACAGACAGACAGACAGACAGACAGACAGACAGACAGACAGACAGACAGACAGACAGACTGATAGATAGATAGATAATGGATGGATAAATACTGGTAGGTAGGTTGGTAGACAGACAGACAGACAGAGAGACAGATAGACAAGACAGATGATAGAGAGATAGAGAGATAATTGATAGATGGATAAGATAGATAGATAGATAGATAGATAGATAGATAGATAGATAGATAGATAGATAGATAGATAGATAGATAGACAGAGGGACGGACGGACGCGCGGACGGAAGGAAGGAAGAAAGAAAGAAAGAAAGAAAGAAAGAAAAACAGTTGATAGATAGATAAATACCGGTAGGTTGGTTGGAAGGTAGGTAGGTAGGTAGGTAGATAGAGAGATAGAGAGATAGATAGATAGATACATATATACATAGATAGATACATAGATACATACATAGATATATACATAGATACATACATAGATACATACATACAGATGAAATACATAGATAGACATACAGAACCAGTAGGAATATTATTAGATTATTGGATTCCGGGGGCAGAGCTTTGACGTCACGTATAAGCATGCCAAGGTGATCACTTCCTGGATTCCAGGGGCAGCACTAGAATAATGGAGGTAGGATGGAATCCAGGAAGTGATCGCCTTGGCATGCTTAGCAACCTGCCAGTATACGTGACGTCAAAGCTCCGTCCCTGGAATCCCATCATTTTTAATTTTTACAGATTTTTAATTTTTATTTATTTTTATTTTTATGAAAAAGGACACCGCAGCAGCGCTGCAAGCAAAGGGAGGCCCTTTCATGTAAAAATATATATTTTTTATTTTTACATGAAAGGACCTCCCTTTGCTTGCGGAGCCGCTGCAGCGTCCTTTTTCGTAAAAATAAAAATAAATAAAAATAAAAAATCTGTAAAAATAAAAACCGATGGGATTCTGGGGGCGGAGCTTTGACACCATGGACCGTTCGGGGTTCGGGTTTGGCCGAACTTTGCGTGAAGTTCATCCGAACTTGCCAAACCTGAACACCGTTGGGTTCGCCCATCACTATTCGCCATCACTGCTTTTGGGAGGGTTGGGCTAGATGACCGGCAAGGTCCCTTCCAACTCTTCTTAATCTGTAACTCCACCACCTGCACTTCTCCTGCACTCTTGACATAATTCAAGACTGCCAATGGAATAAACATCCATTGCAAGCATGAATGGAAAACATTAAAATCCGATTAAGAAGATGAAGAAAGTTTAGCCTGCGTGCGACCACGCTTGTTATTAGAACTCTGGAAGCAAGGTCAGCTTGGGGCAGGTGGGACTTCATAATCCCATGACAAATAGGGGGCTACTCAGCGTTGTGTTACAAGGAAGATGTCATCCGGATTTCCCTTGTCCAAATAAGTAAATCCAACCCTCGGTGTAACAACTTGTCCCTGTTGGCCCCAACACAAAAACGTCTGGACTGCCTTTGGTTCAAATATTTGATTTTGTTGTTACTGGCCTCGCAGCTCAAGCAAGCAAATTCAATTTAAGCAACGCTGGTTCAGTGCTTTTTATTAAACACTAAGAAAATAAAAGAGTAACAGTGCGGTGTTGGGGGGGGCGGACTGGGGATTGATATACATGTGCACTATATCAATTCTGACTGCCCTGCAGTATGAGAAAGTAAATTGCTAAAAAATAAAGATAGTTTAAAAGGGGAGGGAGGGAGGGAATCTCATTTGCAGCACAACGCACAAACGAAACGGAGGCTAAATAGCTGGCATTAAAAAAAAGAACAGGGAAGAATCTAACTGGCGCAATTACAGAGCGCAATTTCATGTATATCCTCACCAACTGTTATCCATTCCTTAACATTTCATTCACTTATTCGCAATTTCATGTATATCCTCACCAACTGTTATCCATTCCTTAATATTTCATTCATTTATTTGTTTAATTTAGTTTAATTTTTATTCATTACTACATCTCTCTCCTGTACATCCCCAGAGTTATAACAGTTCCTTAATTTGGGCCAAAAGATAGGGACTTATCTTATATGCATGCATAATCACACCAGCGCGCCTATCGCCCCTGTCCTATTGTCCCAATTTATTGGTACATATTGTCCGTGTTTATACCTGTGATCTAATAATACATGATCGACAAACTGAATAAAACAAAATAAAATGGATGAGTAAAGATTAAATCATTGTCTTAAGTTCAAGACCTTTATGGTTAAATGGATGGTGAGTGGGATGGAGGGAATGCCTAGGCAGATGATTCCAGAGGGTCGGGGCCGCCACAGAGAAGGCTCTTCCCCTGGGTCCCAACAGATGCCATTGTTTAGGACCCGGAGAAGGCCGACTTGGCCGCTTGGATTCATGCGGCAGAAGTCGGTCCCGTAGGTATTCTGGTCCGATGCCATGTAGGGCTTTATAGGTCATTACCAGCACTTTGCTTTGTGACCAGAAACTAATCGGCAACCAATGCAGACTGCGAAGTGTTGACGAGACATGGGCATATCTGGGAAAGCCCATGTAAACTCTGTAAAAGAGCTTTGGGAAGCTTCCCTGAACCCTCCGGAGTGCAAAAAACGGCCCAACAGCAAACCGGAAGTGTGTTTTCCTGAACTTCCATTTTGCCCATTTGGGCATTTCTTTTACACTTACCAGGCTTCAGAAAGGCCTGTGTGCTTTTGTGGGGGGCAGTGTGTGTGGGGGATGCACATGCACGGGGGGAGGGAAGAGGTGTGGAGACATGTGCACAAATGCTAGCACACACCTCTTTTGGCAAGCAAACCACAAAAGGTTTGCCATCCCTGGAATAGGATCAATTGCATGAGCAGAGGGTTGGACTAGAAGACCTCCGAGGTCTCCCGCCCAACTCTGCCGTTCTATTTTATTTATTTTTGTTTGTTTGTTTGTTTTGTCATGTACGTATCAGTGGTATACAAAGATATAATAATATTTACATACATGATACTAGTAAGAGAGAAACCTTAAGACAGGGGACGGAAGGCACGCTGGTGCACTTATGCACGCCCCTTACTGACCTCTTAGGAATTGGGAGAGGTCAACAGTGGATAGTCTAAGGGTAAAGTTTGGGGGGTTAGGTGATGATACTACAGAGTCTGGTCGTGAGTTCCTTGCATCAACTACTCGGTTGGAGCGGTTCACTTTGAGTTTGCATCTGTTGCGTGCTTGTGTGTGGTTGTGGTTGAAGCTGATTGACAGGAAGGACGTTGTAGCAGATGAATGAATTTTATTTATTTATTTATTTATTTATTTATTTATTTATTTATTTATTTATTTATTCATTCATTCATTCATTCATTCATTCATTCATTCATTCATTCAATTTTTATGCCGCCCTTCTCCTTAGACTCTGGGCAGCTTACAATATATTAGCAATAGCACTTTTTAACAGAGATAGCATATTTCCCACACAATTATGGGTCCTCATTTTACCCACCTCGAAAGGATGGAAGGCTGAGTCAACCTTGAGCCGGTGATGAGATTTGAACCGCTGACCTGCAGATCTACAGTCAGCTTCAGTGGCCTGCAGTACAGCACTCTACCTGCTGCGCCACCCCGACTCCACCATTTTATGGGCTATGCTTAGGTCATATCAAAGGCAACGTAATTCTAAGCTTTCTAAACCCAGGATTTCGAATCTGGTTGCGTAGGGTATCCACTTGCGAGTGGAGGGCACTTCTCGTAAAGTATCTCTGGACACTTTCTAATGTATTTATGTCCGGAATGCAGTGTGGGTTCCAGACAGATGAGTTGTATTTAAGGATTGATCTGGTGAAATCCAGAAAGAGATTTCTGCCCTAAATTATCTTGGTCCAATTCCTGCTGCTTGTTGTCAGCTGTCGAGTTTGGAGCAGTTTACTTTAAGTTGTGTGATCGTGTGTTGTTGTGGTTGAAGCTGAAGTAGACAGGAAGGACATTGTAGCAGATGATATTATGGGCTATGCTTAGGTGGTGTTAAGGCGACGTAGTTCTAAACTGTCTAAATCTAGGATTGTGAGTCTAGTTGCGTAGGGCAGTGTTTCCCAACCTTGGCAACTTGGAGATATCTGGACTTCAACTCCCAGAATTCCCCAGCCAGCATTTGCTGGCTGGGGAATTCTGGGCATTGAAGTCCAGATATCTCCAAGTTGCCAAGGTTGGGAAACACTGGCGTAGGGTATTCTGTTGTGAGTGGAGGAGTGGAGGGCTCTTTTAATAAAGTATAGTTGTACACAATGAAAGAGGGAAAACATTTTACTGTCACATTTACTCGCTTTTACCCATTGAAGTTAAAACAAATTTCCCTTTGGCCGTACGTCAGAATGCTTCCTGATGCTTCACCGCCACCTCAACCTTTAATGGAGGCCAGAGGTCCTCCCTGAAATGGGAGCCCTGTCCCTTCACCACTTCCCTTACCCTTCCCTTCCAATCTTCTCGAAAGAAAAAATAGAAAGAGAAATAAAAAGTCACGATTAAAAGTATTCCCTTCCCGTACATGGTTTTGCATAGTGGAAAAAAACATCTTGGCTTGGAAATTATTGTCCTTGCCTGTAATTGCCAAGAAGCAGGGAAAAGAGAAGGTTACGGAAAGCTGGGCACAATTTGGATAGATTTGTTACGCTCAGGTTCACTTCTATCAATTCCGCGGGCTCAGGCGTGGATGACCTGTTGCTTTGGCTTGTTGTGAAAATGGCTTTTATTTACCGCGCTTCCATTAATAGATGAAAATCCATGCACAGGGAAACTCACGGGGCAGAAAATGACAGTTTTGCGTCAGAGCTTATCTCTCCTTAAAGCGGCCTCGAGACATTTTTTAAAGGCGTATTTGCTCTTAGAAAGACCCCGTGCATGGGATAACAGAGCCTCACAGTGGCCAGAGCCAACAAAACAGTTTGGGGATGTTCCCTAAGTGTACGGTTGTAAGTTAGGGACCATATAGAAACAGAAACATAGAAAATTGACGGCAGGAAAAGACCTCAAGGTCCATCTAGTCTGCCCTTATACTATTTCCTGTATTTTATCTTGGGATGGATCTATGTTTATCCCAGGCATGTTTAAATACAGTTACTGTGGATTTACCAACCACGTCTTCTGGAAGTTTGTTCCAAGCATCTACTACTCTTTCAATAAAATAATATTTTCTCACATTGCTTCTGATCTTTCCCCCAACTAACCTCAGATTATGCCCCCTTGTTCTTGGGTTCACTTTCCTATTAAAAACACTTCCCTCCTGAAACTTATTTAACCCTTTAACATATTTAAATGTTTTGATCATGTCCCCCCTTTCTTTTCTGTCCTCCAGACTATACAGATTGAGTTCATGAAGTCTTTCCTGATAAGTTTTAGGCTTATGGCCTTCCACCATTTTTGTAGCCCGTCTTTGGACCCGTTCAATTTTATCAATATCTTTTTGTAGGTGAGGTCTCCAGAACTGAGCACAGTATTCCAAACGTGGTCTCACCAGTGCTCTATACAGCGGGATCACAATCTCCCTCTTCCTGCTTGTTATACCTCTAGCTATGCAGTCGAGAATTCTACTTGCTTTCCCTACTGCTTGACTGCACTGTTAACCCATTTTATGACTTTATGTCTTGGGTGCCAGCTTGCGAGAGAGGCGCTGGGTTGAGCCAAGCAAACACTTTCAATTTTTTATTTTATTTTTATTTTATTTATTTGTCAAATAAGTATAGAATTATCGCTTGTATTAACATAACTAGAAAGTAGTGATAGACAGTAGGACAGGGACGATATGCACAATGGTGCACTTATGCATGCCCCTTACAGAAAAGGGGAGAGGTCAACAGTAGACAATTTAAGGTTGAAGATTTTGGGGTTTGGGGAAGAAACAACTGAGTCAGGTAGTGAGTTCCAGGCATTGATCACTCTGTTGCTGAAGTTGTATTTTCTGCAGTCTAATTTGGAGCAATTTACATTGAGTTTGAATCTATTACGTGCTCTTGTGGTGTTGTTGTTGTTGTTGAAGGTGAAGTAGTCATTAACAGGAAGGACATTATAGTGTATGATTTTATGAACAACAGTTAAATCAGTTTGGAGGCAACGTAGTTGTAAGTTGTCTAAATGTAGTATTTAAAGTCTGGAGGAGTAAGGTAGTTTGTTTCGAGAGAAGGAGTGAAGGACTCTTCTTGTGAAGTATTTCTGGACTCCTTCAATTGTATTTATGTCTGTTATGCAAACTGGGTTCCATACAGGCGAGCTGTATTCGAGAATTGGTCTGACAAATGTTTTGTGTGCTCGGGTTAGCAGGTCAGTGTTTCTAGAGAAGAAGCTACGTAAGATCAGATTGATAACTCTTAATGCCTTTTTGGCAATGCTGTTACAGTGGGCTCTGGCCTATAGGTCATTGGATATGAGTATTCCAAGGTCTTTGAGTGAGGGTCATCTACGAATTCATTTCCTCCAAGTTTGTATTTAGTATTCTGATCCATTTTACCAATGTGTAAGTCAGAGCATTTGTTGGTTGAGATTTGCCAGTTGTTAGACCATTCAGTTACATGACTGAATGTAGGTAACTTTTAGAGTATATCACTTATAGAGAATGTATGTAACTTTTAAAGCCAGAACAAATTTGTTTTGCTAAATCAGGGATCGGGAGCCACACTGGAAAGCTCAGTAGTTTTGAAAGCAGGCAGTGTGACCTCTTCAGAAAATAAATAAGTACCGACTCAGAAGCTGAGGTTAAATCTGTGTAACCTTCTTTCCTTCCAGAGTCTCTTGCAAACATAAAGTGTTCCCGAGTTTTGCTTCTGTCACACAAGAAGCAAAGGAGCCCGGAGGCTAAAACATACGATGCAGGAATTGGATATGTCTAGTCTAGTGAAAAGAATGACTAGTAGTGACATTATAGTAGTATTTGAGGGGCTGCTACAAAGAAGAGAATATCTCCGGGACCGCCTTCTGCCGCACGAATCGCAGCGACCGGTTAGGTCCCACAGAGTTGGCCTTCTCCGGGTCCCATCGACTAAGCAATGTTGTTTGGTGGGACCCAGGGGAAGAGCCTTCTCTGTGGCGGCCCCGACCCTCTGGAACCAGCTCCCCCCAGATATCAGAGTTGCCCCCACCCTCCTTGCCTTTCGCAAACTCCTTAAAACCCACCTCTGTCGTCAGGCATGTGGGAATTGAAATATCCCTTCCCCCTAAGGCTTATAGAATTTATACATGGTATGCTTGTATGTATGATTGGTTCTTTAAATTGGTTTTTTTTAGATTATTTTTAATATTAGGTTTGTTTTTATTGTATTTTCATTGTTGTTAGCCACCCCGAATCTTCAGAGAGGGGTGTCATACAAATCTAATAAGTAAGTAAGTAAGTAAGTAAGTAAGTAAGTAAGTAAGTAAGTAAGTAAGTAAGTAAGTAAAGAAAGAAAGAAAGAAAGAAAGAAAGAAAGAAGTAAGTAAGTAAGTAAGTAAGTAAGTAAGTAAGTAAATAAATAAATAAATAAATAAATGGGGGCCAACCTATTCTCCAAAGCACCTGGGGGCAGGGCAAGAAGCAGTGGGTGGAAACTAACCAAGGAGAGAAGCAACTTAGGACTAAGGAGAAATTTCCTAACAGTTAGAACAATTAATGGTGGAAGAAATTGTCTCCCGAAGTTGTGAATGCAACACTAGTCTGGGGAAGAGGAGAACTGGGGTGACATGACAGCTGTCTTCCAATATTTGAGGGGCTACCCCAAAGAAGAGGGAATGATGCTATTCTCCAAAGCAACAGAAGGCAGGACAAGAAGCAACAGGTGGAAACTCAACAAGGAGAGAAGCAACCTAGAACTAAGGAGAAATTTCCTGATGGTGAGAACAATTAATGAATAACAATAGCATTTGGACTTATATAGCGTTTTGCAGCCCTCTCAAAACGGTTTAGCCTGGGTCCTTATTTGACCCACCTCAGAAGATTGGAAGGCTGAAACAACCTTGAGCCAGTCAGGATCGAACTGCTGGCAGTGGGCATAGTTAGCCTGCAGTGCTGCATTCTAACCACTGCCCCACCATGGCAGGGAAGGGAAGGAGGGTGGAAGGGAGAAAGGAGGGAAGGGATGGGAAGGAAGGAAGCAAGGAAGCAAGGAAGGATGGATAGAAGGAAGAATGGATGGATGGAAGGAAGGAAGGAAGGATGAATGGAAGGAAGGAAGGAAAGAAGGAAAGAAGGAAGGAAGGAATGTCGCCAGGCTTGGGGAAGTTGATATTCTCCTTAGCTACTATGATTTATGTATGGTTTGCTTGGGTTGTGTGATTAATTTTTATGATAAGGGTTTTAATCTGGTTTTTTAAAATATTGGATTTGTACATTGTGTATTGTGTTGTGAGCCGCCCTGAGTCTTTGAAGAGGAGTGGCATACAAATCTAATAAATTATGATGATGATGATGATGATGATGATGATGATGATGATGAAGAAGAAGAAGAAGAAGAAGAAGAAGAAGAAGAAGAAGAAGAAGAAGAAGGAAGGAAGGAAGAGAGGGAAGCAATAGTAATATGACTTACATACCACTTCACAGTGCTTTACAGCCCTCTCTAGGCAGGTTACAAAATCAGTGCATTGCCCCCAACAATCTGGGTCCTCATTTGACCCACCTCGGAAGGAAGGGGAGGCTGAGTCCACCTTGAGCCTGGTGAGATTCGAACCGGCAAATTGCAGTCAGCTTAAGCAGCCTGCAGTACTGCGCTCTAACCACTGTGCCATCTCAACTCCTGCTTGAGTAGGGGGGAGTTGTTAGGCTAGAACACCTCCATGGCCCCATTCCGACTCCGTTATTCCATTCTTTTTAAATTAGCAGCGAGTTCAGAAGAAAGGGACGCAGGGTAAACGGCTCAGCCTTAGCCTCCAAGCAAACCAACACAGCCTCCCCGCAGTCTTTGCTAAACCTTCAGCCAACGAGCTCCCCCATTACTCTTCCCCTACCCCAGAAAAAAATATTTTAAAAAAGCAGATGACTCTCTGCCAATCTTGCCAAGCGAGGCCTCTTGATGTTCGGAGGCGCCCTGCCTCCGAGGGCAACCGCAGATGACTCCTTGGTCTCCAGCAAGAAGTTGCTAAGGTTACCTAGACTTTGCTTAATTAGAGAAACTTGTCACTCACTAGCCAAGATCAGGAAGGGGAAATAAATGCAAAAAATAAAATAAAATAATTGCAGGCGGGTTTTTTTTGCCCTCGATGCAAATCGCCGAGAACATACACCGATAGCCGAGATGCAAATCTCTCCATCAACCAGCTTGAATTATAACATTGCAGGCACATTATAGGAACAGCCTAGAAAGGGTAAAATTAGATGCCACCGTTTTCTCTAAGGTGGTATTTTTTTAATCAGACCTGTCATTTAAAAAAAAAAAAAATCCAGCAGGGCCAAATATTAAGGGTAAGGGGAGGTGGTAATTTCCACCGGAAAACAGCATGGGGGAGAAAAAGTGAATTAAACAGAAAATCGGCTTAGGGAGAAATTTCTGCTGGTAAAATAACACAGGGCCAGAAAAGGAGCCTTTCATCTATTTAGAAACATAGATACATAGAAGACTGACTGCAGAAAAAGACCTCATGGTCCATCTAGTCTGCCCTTATACTATTTCCTGTATTTTATCTTACAATGGATATATGTTTATCCCAGGCATGTTTAAATTCAGTTACTGTGGATTTAACAACCACGTCTGCTGGAAGTTTGTTCCAAGGATCTACTGCTCTTTCAGTAAAATAATATTTTCTCACGTTGCTTTTGATCTTTCCCCCAACTAACTTCAGATCGTGTCCCCTTGTTCTTGTGTTCACTTTCCTATTAAAAACACTTCCCTCCTGGATCTTATTTAACCCTTTAACATATTTAAATGTTTCGATCGTGTCCCCCCTTTTCCTTCTGTCCTCCAGACTCTACAGATTGAGTTCATGAAGTCTTTCCTGATACGTTTTATGCTTAAGACCTTCCACCATTCTTGTAGCCCGTCTTTGGACCCGTTCAATTTTGTCAATATCTTTTTGTAGGTGAGGTCTCCAGAACTGAACACAGTATTGCAAATGTGGTATCACCAGCGCTCTATATAGGGGATCACAATCTCCCTCTTCCTGCTTTTATTTATTTTGCAGAATATCTCAATCTTCTGCTCCGGTAATCTCACACTACTACCCTGTTTCCCCGAAAATAAGTCACCCCCGAAAGTAAGACATAGGAGAGGTTTCGTAGAATTGCCTAATATAAGTCACCCCCGAAAGAAAGACATAGGAGACGTTTCGTTTCTCAGCATTCCCGAACAGAACATATATTTATCTATACAGTGTTCCCTCGATTTTCGCGGGTTTGAACTTTGCGAATAGCCTATACCACGGTTTTTCAGAAAATATTAATTAAAAAATAATTCGCGGTTTTTTCCCTATACCACGGTTTTCCCCATCCGATGATGTCATACTTCATCGCCAAACTAATGATTTTTGCAAATAAATAACAAAAATAATAATTATTGTTAATAAATAATTATGTTTATAAATATCAGGATCACTAAGTGCCTTATTCAATGGTGAGTACCAGTAATAATGGTGAGTAAATGGGTGTTAAGGGAGTGGGAAATGGTAATTTAGGGGTTTAAAGTGTTAAGGGAAGGCTTGTGATACTGTCCGTAGCCAAAAATGGTGTATTTACTTCCGCATCTCTACTTCGCGGAAATTCGACTTTCGTGGGCAGTCCTGGAACGCATCCCCCGCGGAATTCGAGGGAACACTGTATTTGAAGAAAGTATAATTGTTGTACATGGAAATAATGGTACGGTAGTAGTAAGAAATTCTTGATAGGTTTCACAGTTTGTCTGGTTATGCTGGTTTGGGATGACAACTACTGTACGGTATATAATAAATGTTCAATTTTTTTTGTTTAGCAATGTGAATTCTTCTTCATTAAAAAAAAAAAGACATCCCCTGAAAATAAGACATAGCACATCTTTGGGAGCAAAAATTAATATAAGAAACTGTCTTATTTTCAGGGAAACAGGGTAATGAGAGCATACAAAACTTTCACCAGACCAATCCTTGAATACAGCTCATCAGTCTGGAACCCAAACTGTACTTCGGACATGTTGTGATTCCGTCCGAGGCCCCTCAGGGAACGGCTGATCTTCTGTCGGTTTCCTGCTCAGAGGGGGAGGATGAGGAACAGGAGGTGCAGGCAGACGAGGAGGAGGAATCCCAGGCTGAGGAAGAGGGGGAACAGCCAGAGGCCCCCGAGAGGGAGCTCTCCCCAGCAAGCAGCCTGGATTCCTTAGAGGAAAATGCACAAGCAATAATCGATCTACGACAGAGAAGAGCAACACAAAGAAGGGACCAATTGGCTAGGTACTTTCAGCACTAAAGAGGCAACAGCTGGGTTTGGGTGTGGTGCTCTCTGGAAAGGCTAAAAGGCAGACCCACCCTTCCTGGCTTGTGGAGTATTATCTTTGGGAGTCCTGGGACCTGGCTGTGATCTTTGGCATCTTGGAATTCTGGTTTGTGACTTTGAATACTGAAACCTTGGGGGAAAAAGGTGGGGGTCTTATGCTCTACAGTGGTGGGTGTGCCAGCAAGAAGTTTGCTGTATTGTCTGGACATCAGGACTCTGCTGTAAAGTCTCCTAGCCTGCCTGTTGGGAAGAACAGGTTTTTCTCTGTGTTTATTTTTCAAGCTATAAAGTACTTTTGCTTTTACCAGCGTGTCTGGCTGTTTTTTCCAGTTGGTGTTGAGGTCTGGGGGAACCCAGACAGAAAAGGACATAAACACTCTAGAAAATGTCCAGAGATACCCAGAGCTCAGAAGGGAAGAAAAGAAAAAAAAATTCAAAATTTTTCTACCGGTTCTGCGTATTTGACCCTACCTTTAGGAGCCCATCACTGATCCTACCCAATTGTCTCTTCCAATTTGCAGTGAATTTATATACGGGTTTATTTTTTAGCTAATTGCAGTTGGGATAAACAGATGATGTCCGGCCCTCACATCTGCCAAGGGAGGTCTTTGGATGTTGCATGACCTTCTACATCAGCATCTCTCCTGATTCATGGCCAACTCTACATCGTTTTTCCAGGCTGAAGTGCAAGAGATTTTATTTATTTATTATTATTATTATTAGTTAGCCAGATGGTCAGGCTTTATTCTCTCCCCAAGGGCATCGGCACTAAACAAGGCTGGTCATTTTTTGGTCTTTAATCTAATTATAAGATTATAATCAGCCATTTCCATGACTGAGCTGCAGATTTTTGATTTTTTTTTTTTTTGGAGGCCAATGTTTAATAGCTTCCAATGCAATTATTTTCCTGTTGCCCTAGAAGTAAATAGCAAATTGACATGCCTTTATTATGGGAAATGCAGTGGTAACTCTACTTACGAACTTAATTTGTTCCGTGACCAGGTTCTTAAGTAGAAAAGTTTGTAAGAAGAAGCAATTTTTCCCATAGGAATCAATGTGAAAAGCAAATAATGGGTGCGATTGGGGAAACCACAGGGAGGGTGGAGGCCCTGTTTCCTCCCAGGAGATTCCAAGAGAGGCCCCATGAAGGCTTCTCCCCACCTTTTCCAGCCCTGTTTCCTCCCAGGAGATTCCTAGAGAGGCTTCACCCTGCTTTTTCCGGTTACAGTTTTGGAGGCTTGGGTTTGTAAGTGGAAAATGGTTTTTGAGAAGACAAAGAGGCAAAAAACAGGCAAAAAATCTTGAACACCTGGTTCTTATCTAGAAAAGTTCGTAAGTAGAGGCGTTCTTAAGTAGAGGCCTCTCAAGTGCTTTGGAGAACAGCTTGACTCTCTCTCTTCTTTGTGGCAACTCCTGAGATATAGGAACACTGCTATCATGTCTCCCCTGGTCCTTCTTTTCATTAAACTAGATATGCCTAGTTCCTTCTAATACCTCTCCTAGGGTGTTTTCCAACCTAAAAAAATACCTTAACAGACTGATGCTGTACTTTCATCTTTAAAATCTAGAACCACTACTTAGGATTCCAAAAAGAAAAAAGAAAAGAAAAGAAAAAAAGAAATAATACAATTTTATTGCAGGTAAATACAGTAGGATTTTAATTTCTTATCCACATTTCTCAGGGTTCTTAGGATTCGACCTTCCACTTGCTCAAAACAGCAGCAAAGTTGAAGCCGTCTTTAGATGGAGAAACATTTTTTGCAAGCAGATTTATTTTTTTTTAAAGAAAGCCTTCCCTGTATCATGTACTGATAGCATTCCTTCACCACTGATGGAATTATCTCAAAGTTGATTTTAAAAAGTACAGATGAAAGCATTCCACAAAGCAGAAAAACACCCACCCATCACCCAAAAAAATCCCCTTTGACTGATTCCTCCCACCACAAGGAAATCGGAGGGGGGGGGGACCCGCTGTATTGGGGAGCATTTTAAAAATATTTATTTAAGGTGATACAACTCTCAAGGTTCAGTTCACCTCTGCAGCAGGATTTTTTTTTCCCAGTCAATTCCTTTTACACAAACTTGCTCTAAATTTTTTAGAAGCTTCTCCACTCAAGTTTTGCTCAAGGAAAAGTTGGCCCGAAAAAGCTGCAAGCAAAGGTAAAAAGGGAATGTAATGAGAGTGTTTCTGAAGCTTTTGGGGAAAGTTTACAGGTAGTTCTCACCTTATGACTTTTAAAGAATAGAATGAGCTGGAAGGGACCGTGGAGGTAAAGGTGAGAATCACATACCGGAGCAGCCAATTCTCCCAGAATTGAAAATATGAGCGTGCGTGGCATTGACAAAACCTGTGATTATATAGGACAGTGATGGCAAACCTTTTTTTGGTTCGCTTGCCAAAAGTGTGGGTGGGTGGGTCCTACGGGGATTGTGCCCATGCCCATTCACTTTCCCCATTCATGCGCACCCCTCGCGCTGCTCCTGCACATGCGCACCATGCCCCCATCCTTGCACATGTTCACTGAAGCCTGGGATGGTGAAAAAATGGCCAAACCTGAAGTTTGGAAAAACGGACTTCCGGTTTGCCCATTGTGCTGTTTTACGCACTCTGGAGGCTTTCTGAGTGTGAAAAACAGCACAACCAAGACACCAGTTTCTCCGAACTTCCGGTTTGCCCATTGGTTGGGGTTTTTTGCACTCTGGGGCTTTAGGGAAGTATCCTGATTCCAGAGGGCCGGGGCCCCCATGGAGAAGGCTCTTCCCCTAGGCCCTGCCAAATGACAATGTCTAGTTTGCGGGGCCTGGAAAGGTCGACTCTGTGGGATCTAACTGGTCGCTGGGACTCATGTATCTTCACGAAAGATTTCATTTTCTGCACATGGGCAGAATTCAAATTTTGCATGCTGTGTGCGCATCCTGAAAATTACTACAAGACGGTTCCGGTAGCAAGCCATCCCTGCCTCCAAGCCTTCCTGGCGGTCCCTGATCAAACCAACCTGACCATTCTAGGCTAAACACGAAGGCAGGGAAAGAAGTCGAAGATAAATGTTTCTTGCATACCGACAGGGTTCCTGCCTCGCTCATTAACATTCCAAATTTTGCAGCAATCAGCCCTCGCTAGGAGATGCAATTAAAACGTTGCCACAGGGGAAAAAAATGTCTTGCTTGGACTCCTGTTTTAATCTCGATACTCCTGTTTTTTCTTTCTTTTATTTTTTTACAGAGTGAAAGGGAAGACAAGGAGGGATGTATTACTGTAAATCCAGAGGGGGAAGAATGTTAAAACTTAGCAAGCATGGGCGATAGTAGACTAACGCTGTCAAGAGCAGCGGACAGGGGTGGCATACAAATCTAATAAATTATTATTATTAAATTATTTGACTTGAAACGAAACCGACATCATATCAGTTCTAGGCTGCATTAACAGAGGGATAGAATCAAATTCACGTGAAGTGTTAATACCACTTTATAAGACCTTGGTAAAGCCACACTTGGAATACTGCAGTCAGTTTTGGTCGCCACAATGCAAAAAGGATATTGAGACTCTAGAAAGAGTGCAGAGAAGAGCAACCAAGATGAGGAGGGGACTGGAGGCTAAAACATATGAAGAACGGTTGCAAGAACTGGGCATGGCTATTTTAATGAAAAATAGGACCAGGGGAGACATGATAGCAGTCTTTCAGTATCTCAGGGGTTGCCACAAAGAAGAGGGAGTCAAGCTATTCTCCAAAGCACCTGAGGGTAGAACAAGAAGCAATGGGTGGAAACTAAACAAGGAGAGAGGCAACTTAGAACTCAGGAGAAAATTCCTGACAGTGAGAAAAATTAATCAGTGGAACAACTTTCCTCCAGAAGTAGTGAATGCTCCAACAGTGGAAGTTTTAAAGAAGATGTTGGATACCCTTCTGTCTGAAGTGGCATAGGGTCTCCTGGCTAAACAGGGGGTTGGACTAGAAGACCTTCAAGGTCCCTTCCAACTCTGTTGTTGTTGTTGTTGTTGTTATTATTATTATTATTATTATTATTATTATTATTATTATTATTATTATTATCCAAAGCAGGAGTTGAGCGGTGGTCTAGAGGTAGAGTTTTCGCTCACAATCAGGAGGCTATTAGTTAAATCCTAGGTGGAGGCAGATATTTCTCTCTTTGGGCACAATGAAAAATTAGGAGGGTTATCCAGAAACTAAGGTTACAAGGCACGTAGCTCTCGCGGGGAATGTTCACGGGGGAAGTTGATATTACTAGCTGTAATGCAGTACCTGTATAACCTACTAGTATTTGATTATACCGGCTGTGAAATTCGGCAGACTGGGTTGGTTTTTTTGGCTTTAATATTTCATATACTTTTGTTTGTGATTCCGGTCAGGGACCACGATAAACATATTCATTCATTCAAGTAGCTGTCAATTTATTTCCAGTTAATAGGGACGGGTTTTGTTTTGGTTGTTTTTCATCCTTTATGACAGGGGGGGGGGGATACCAGGCTTTTGGTAGCCTCAATGTCGTTTGAGAAAAGAGAGGGAGGGAGGCAGGGAGGAAGGAAAGGAGGGAGGGAGGAAAATGAGAAGAAAGGAAAGGAAGGAATGGAAAGTAGAAAGGTGAGGGAGGGAAGGAGGGAGGGAGGAAGGAAAGGAGAAAGGAAGAAAGGAGGGCAGAGGGCAGGCAGGAAGGGAGGATAGAAGGAGGGAGGGAAAGAAGGGAATGTCAGAGGAAGGAACGAAAGAAGGAAGGAGATGAGAAGAAGAGAAAGGGAAGAAGGAAGGAAGGGTGGGAAGGTGAAAGGAAGGAAGGAAGGAAGGAGGAGGGAGGAAAAATGGGAGGAGGAGGAAGGAATGGAAAGGAGAAAGGTGAGAGAGGGAGGGAATGAGGGAGGGAGGGGAGGAAAGAAAGGAGAAAAGAAGAAAGGAGGGCAGGCAGGGAGGGAGGGATAGAAGGAGGCAGGGAAGAAGGGAATGTAGGAGGAAGGAAGGAAAGAAGGAAGGAAATGAGAAGAAGAGAAAGGGAAGAAGGAAGGAAGGGTGGGAGGGTGAGAGGAAGGAAGGAAGGAGGGAAGGAAGGAAGGAAGGAGGGAGAAAGACTAGAAACCCAACAAACAGGACATAATGAAGAAGAGTATAGTGCAATGTACTTGTTGGTACACAGTGAAACCAACACCTCTTACTCAGACACAGAAAAACAAGTATTCCAAAGGGTTTATGCAAGATACTGTGTGTGCTTTTTTTTTAACTCCCCTGCCCCCCCAAGGTGACAGACAGGCTAAGTAAGTTTAGCTAAAGGATGGAAAAGTGACAGAAGCCTTTTTTTCCCCCCATGCATCTTATTATCACTTTCGTGTGCATTTGTAGGAGGAAAGTCAAGCAAGCTTTCCAAAGCTCGCCAGCTTTGCCAGAACATGCAAAATACGCTCCAGCTTGATCAAAACCATTTGCAGGAATGAGAGCATAGCCGGAGGGGTTTGACATTAAAACAGGTTTTGCAGGTTCAAAAGTGTTAATATTTCCAGGTCGATATCCCTAGCAAGAATGTAAGCATTGTGTGTGTTGGGGGAAAGGGACCCAAAGAGGAGATCTAGCAATCAGGTGCCTTTTTCCAGTTTATGTTTCGCTAAAGACGCACGCCAACCCCACACTTGGAGCGTATACGTTGGAGTTTCAGAACTTGTGGCTGCTCCATCATTGGAGGTTTTAAAGAAGGGACTGGACAGTCACTTGACTGAGATGTTATAGGTCCAGACTCCAGCCTAGACAGGGGGCTTGAGCAGGGGGCTGGACTAGAAGACCTCCAAGGACCCTTTCAGAATTCTCTCTTCTCTTCTCCTCTCCTCTCTCCTCTCTTCTCTCTTATTTTCTCTTCTTTTCTATTCCATTCCACTCCACTCCACTCACTCTACTCTACTCCACTCTACTTTCTAATTTCTTTTATTTTCTTCTCTTTTCCATTCCATTTCCAATTTCTCATTCCATTCCATTCTCCATTCCATTTTCCACTGCATTGCACTCAATTCCACTCCGTTTTCCATTCAATTCCATTTTCCACTGCATTGCACTCAATTCCACTCCGTTTTCCATTCAATTCCATTTTCCACTGCATTGCACTCAATTCCACTCCGTTTTCCATTCAATTCCATTTTCCACTGCATTGCACTCAATTCCACTCCGTTTTCCATTCCATTCCATTTTCTACTGCATTGCACTCAATTCCACTCCGTTTTCCATTCCATTCCATTTTCCACTGCATTGCACTCAATTCCACTCCGTTTTCCATTCCATTCCATTTTCCACTGCATTGCACTCAATTCCACTCCGTTTTCCATTCCATTCCATTTCCACTGCATTGCACTCAATTCCACTCCGTTTTCCATTCCATTCCATTTTCCACTGCATTGCACTCAATTCCACTCCGTTTTCCATTCCATTCCATTTTCCACTGCATTGCACTCAATTCCACTCCGTTTTCCATTCAATTCCATTTTCCACTGCATTGCACTCAATTCCACTCCGTTTTCCATTCAATTCCATTTTCCACTGCATTGCACTCAATTCCACTCCGTTTTCCATTCAATTCCATTTTCCAATGACTCCTAAGTAAAATCTTAACAGTTGTGCACCAGCTTTTGCCTTATACGACAGAAGCAACAAGATACAACGCTTTGAATTACCGGCAAACTGTGATTCCCTTTCAGCGCTTGACAGCTGACGACAACCAGGCTAACAATGGCACATTGTGCTGAAAATGTGGCTCTGGGGTGGCAAAAGGTTTTTGAATAAATAACTCAACTACAGGAAATACGACTTTCGTAACCAAGTTGTTGATGCATGGGACTCACTACCAGACTCTGTAGTATCATCACCTAACCTCCCAAACTTTACCCTTGGACTATCCACTGTTCACCTCTCCCGATTCTTAAGAGGTCACTAAGGGGCGTGCATAAGTGCACCAGCGTGCCTTCCGTCCCCTGTCCTAATGTTTCTCTTATTAGTACCAATATCATGAATATAAACAGTGTTATTCCTTTGTATACTACCAATACGTACTTGACAAAATAACAAACAAACAAGCCAATGGGAGGGACCACTCCCATATTCTGCCCTGTCTATCACTTGCAAACAGAGCAAAGTTCTTTCTGGGCCAAGCCCCTTCCATTAGGCAAGCTGGAAGAGGTTGGGCATCTGTTTTCGGTATGTTTTGACCCACATCATGGATGCTTGGTGAATTCCAGAATGAGATTGATATATTCATCATATCTCCTTCCTTCCTGTCCTTCCTTCCTTCTTTCCTTCCTTCCTTCTTTCCTCGGTATATAAATCTGAGTGCTATTGCTAGTCCTTCCTTCCTTCCTTCCTTTCTTCTTTCCTTCCTTCCTTCTTTCCTTCCTCCTTCCTTCCTTCTTTCCTTCTTTCCTTCTTTCCTTCCTTCTTTCCTTCCTTCCTTCCTTCCTTCCTTCTTTCCTCGGTATATAAGTCTGAGTGATATTGCTAGTCCTCCCTCCCTCCCTCCCTTCCTTCCTTCTTTCCTTCCTTCCTTCTTTCCTCGGTATATAAATCTGAGTGCTATTGCTAGTCCTTCCTTCCTTCCTTCTTTCCTTCCTTCCTTCTTTCCTTCCTTCCTTCCTTCTTTCCTTCTTTCCTTCCTTCTTTCCTTCCTTCCTTCCTTCCTTCCTTCTTTCCTCGGTATATAAGTCTGAGTGATATTGCTAGTCCTCCCTCCCTCCCTCCCTTCCTTCCTTCTTTCCTCGGTATATAAGTCTGAGTGCTATTGCTAGTCCTTCCTTCCTTCCTTCCTTCCTTCCTTCCTTCCTTCCTTCCTTCCTCTTCCTTTCCCTTCCCTTCCCAGAAATCCTCTCTGACAGTAGAGGTTCATACATAATTACAAGATGGCCAAGCAGCATACATATCAATGAAGGGCCTGTCTCTCAGCATACAATCTTCCCTCCTCTGACCTGTAATTTACCCGGGTCTCTCTGGCTTTCATTAAATCCAAGAGAAATCATCAAAGGGAAATTACTCTCCAGGGAGACTTACAGATGGAGAGCTGAGGTCAGCCCGAGCCTTCTCAGAAAGGAACAGCAGTACACCTAACAGGTCACATTAAGCAGTAGCAAAATAACCAAGTCATCAACAGGCAATCAAAAGCTAAATAAATACAGTCTACCCAACTGCACAAAACCCCCAGTGTGTACATTAAAAGTCTTCCTGGATTAATTTTAGATAGATAGATAGATAGATAGATAGATAGGTGGGTGGGTGGGTGGGTGGGTGGGTGGGTGGGTGGGTGGATGGATGGATAGATAATAATAATAATTAATAATAATAATAATTTATTAGCTTTGTATGCCGCCCTTCTCCAAAGACTTGGGGCAGCTCACAACAACGATAAAAAACAATATTATACTGGCACAAATCTAATATTAAAAAAAACTAAAAACCCTATCATAATTAAAAACCAAACAGCACATACATACCAAACATAAATTATAATAAGCCTGGGGGAAAGTGTCTCAAATCCCCCATGCCTGGCGGTATAGGTGGGTCTTAAGTAGTTTACGGAAGACAAGGAGGGTGGGAGCAGTTCTAATCTCCGGGGGGAGTTGATTCCAGAGGGCCGGGGCCGCCACAGAGAAGGCTCTTCCCCTGGGGCCTGCCAGACGACATTGCTTAGTCGACGGGACCCGGAGAAGGCCAACTCTGTGGGACCTTATCGGCCGCTGGGATTCGTGCAGTAGCAGGCGGTTCCGGAGGTACTCTGGTCCAATGCCATGTAGGGCTTTAAAGGCTTTAAAGATAGATGATAGATAGATAGATAGATAGATAGATAGAGAGAGAGAGAGAGAGAGAGAGAGAGAGAGAGAGGGGGGGGACAGGAGGGGGAGAGAGAGAGAGAGAGAGATGATATAGAGACAGAGATATTGAGATAGAGATAGATGATATAGAGATAGAGATATTGAGATAGAGATAGAGATGTATACTATATATACATACCCTACCATACATTATAGCATTCAGAATATTCCTTATCTTTAATTTTCATTTCCTTCCAAGGTGGGTCAAATGAGGACCCAGATTGTTGGGGGCAATTGGTGATTCTCTAAACTGTTTAGAGAGGGCTGTAAAAGCACTATGAAGCAGTATATAAGTCTAAATGCTATTTTCAAAACCAGGGGACCACCATCTAGCAATCTGGAGACAGGAGAAGCTTCTAAAATTCTGTTTTCCTGCCTGCAGAAAAGAGCCTATTAAGTCTTCCGAATTGTTGGTTTTTTTTCTATCTCAGTTCATTAACGGACATATTTTGGCTGCCAGCGCCAACAAACACACATGGCCAATTTTTCAAGCACATCCAAATTAATGTGTTTTTTTTTCTTCTCTGTTTCATTGCGAGGTCTTTTTAGTTAAAAAAAATAAACAGAGGTGTGTGTGTGTGTGTGTACAAAGCTTTAAAATAGAATAGGGATAGAATAGAGTTCGATGGGATCCTGGAGGTCTTGTAGTCCAGCCCCCTGCTCAAGCACACCAAAAACTGGATCTCCTCCCTTCCCTCCTCCTCCCCCCTTCCCACTTCCTTCCTTCATTTCTTCCTCCTCCTGTTTACCTTCCTCCCTCCCTCCTATCTTCATTCATACGTTCTCCATCTCCTCCCTTCCCTCTTTTTCCTTATCTTTTTCTTCCTTCCTTCCTTCTCTCATCTTCCTCTTTTTCTTCCTTTCTTCTTCCTTCCCTCCCATCTCTTTTCCTTCTCTCATCTTCCTCCTTTTCTTCCTTCCTTCTCTCATCTTCCTCTTTTTCTTCCTTTCTTCTTCCTTCCCTCCCATCTCTTTTCCTTCTCTCATCTTCCTCCTTTTCTTCCTTCCTTCTTCCTTCCTTTTCATCTCTTTTCCTTCCTTCCTTCCTTCCTTTCCTCCCCCACCTTCATTCCTATGTTCTCCATCTCCTCCCTTCCCTCCTCCTCCTTCTTATCTTTTAATAATAATAGCAACAAGGGATTTTGGAGGTCTTCTAGTCCAACCCCCTGCTGGGAAACCCTACACTACTTCAGACAGATTGTTATTCAACATCTTCTTTAAAACTTCCAATATTGGACCATTCACAAATTCTGGAGGTAAGCTGTTCCATGGATTAATTTTTCTAACTGTCAGGAAATTTCTGCTTAGTTTTAAGTTACTTCTCTCCTTTCCTTCCTTCCTTCGATGGTGCTTAATACAGATGAACCAAAGACAAACATAGATAAATCAGACCGCTACACATTCTAAGACAGCCCAAAAGTACTCTGATTAAAAATTTACAGGGAATAAAACCACGCCATGGATTTCTATTTGTGAAAATTAGGCACTTAATGGTCTCTTGGGCCATCCTCAGTCAAGGGAAATCAATTTAGCCTGTTCCAACTAGTGTGAATGTTACCTGCGTTCACATTTACTGTTCATATATTCGTAACAGCGAAACCTACTCCCTTTTAGCACTGAGGCTGTTACCAAGTTGGGGTCATGAAACGTCTGCAAGAAAAGCAATCTCAGAGAGTGACAAGTAATCCAAAGTTGTTGTCCTCCTCCTCCTCCTCCTCCTCCTCCTCCTCCTCCTCCTCCTCCCTCTACCACCACCCCTTCTCCTTCTCTTCCACACCACATTCCATTATAACACTGATGCTGCAACCTAGTTGGGCCATGAAACGTCTGCAAGAAAAGCAATCTCAGAGAGTGACAAGTAATCCAAAGTTGTCCTCCTCCTCCTCCTCCTCCTCCTCCTCTACCACCACCACCCCTTCTCCTTCTCTTCCACACCACATTCCATTATAACACTGATGCTGCAACCTAGTTGGGTCATGAAACGTCTGCAAGAAAAGCAATCTCAGAGAGTGACAAGTAATCCAAAGTTGTTCTCCTCCTCCTCCTCCTCCTCCTCCTCCTCCTCCTCCTCCTCCTCCTCCTCCTCTACCACCACCACCCCTTTCTCCTTCTCTTCCACACCACATTCCATTATAACACTGATGCTGCAACCTAGTTGGGACATGAAACATTTGCAAAAAAATTATATGCCGTCCTGAGTCCTCGGAAAGGGGCAGCATACAAATGAAATGAAATGAAATGAACTGAAATGAAATGAAATGAAATCAAATCAAATCAAATCAAATCAAATCAACTCAAATCAACTCAAATCAACTCAAATCAACTCAAATCAAATCAAATCAAATCAAATCATGCAGAAGAGCAACAAGGAATCCAAAGTTGTTGTTTTTGTCATCATCCTCTTCCTCTTTTTTTCCTTCTCCACCCCTTCTCCTCCTTCTCTTCTACTCCACAAACCCAACTCTCTTCCAGCACTGATGCTGTTGCCTAGTTGGGTCATGAAATGCCTGCCAGAAAAGCAAGCTCAGAGGAGCCACAAGGAATTCAAAGTTGCTGTTGTTATTGTCCTCCTCTTCCTCTTTTTCCTTCTCCCATTCGACTCCACAAACTCAGCTGCCTTCTAGTTGTTACCTAAGTGGATCATGATGTTACCTAAATGGATCATGAAACACCTTCAAGGAAGCCACCAAACTCGGAGAAGCCCCAAGAGCTTCCCGGTTCGACTCTGAGCTACAAATATCCTCTTCTCTCGGTGTTTTCATTTCTACTTTCTCTGGAAGCCATTAATATTGTATAGCCATCAGACATAATCAAATAAAGAAAGGGGGGGGAAAGGAAGACAAACGTTTTCAGTGTTTTATGGCCCAGCACATGACATTTCCAAATATAAAACCCCAGATGGACGCAGCGTACAAAGCAAGGAAAGATTTGCTTACTTTATTTATGAAACATGTGTGTGTTTGCGTTTGTAAATACTCGCAACTATCTATATATCGAACAGGGACTTCAAATTTTCCTACACACAGTCAAGCAACTCACCACTTTTTTCTTTTTTTAAATGCAACGTCACCTAAGATGGAAATAGGTGACTGGCAAAATAAATTACGATACGTTTGACAGAGTAAAGACCTTCTTAATACAAAAGGCCCAGAGATCAGAATTGACATCTTGTTGTGGCAATGAATATGACAGTGGCTAGTTTTTCAATCTATTAATGGGCGTTGCGGTTCACGTTTGTGCGATAGGAAACATCTGTGGAACATTTATTTTAAAAAAAGAAATAGTCCTTAATTCAGGATCTGGAGGAGAACAAAGCTTGTCTCAGTCCGACTTTCCTTTCTTGGCATACTGTATTTTTCGGAGTATAAGACATACCAGAGTATAAGGCACATGTTATTTTGGGGGGAGGAAAATAGGGGAAAAATTCTGCCTACCAAGTATTCATCTGGCTAGCGTCCTTAGTCTGGTCAGCTTCAGCACATTATTTTATCCCCTAGTTAGGGCTGAAAAAAAAAGTTTCGTCAGGGGGAGTAGCAATGAAAAGAAGCCTGCAAAGACTTAGAGCTGGAAAAAACATTCTTCGGAGGGAGTAACAATGAAAATAAGCCTGCAAATACTTAGAGCTGGAAAAAACATTCTTCGGAGGGAGTAACAATGAAAAGAAGCCTGCAAAGACTTAGAGCTGGAAAAAACATTCTTCGGAGGGAGTAACAATGAAAAGAAGCCTGCAAAGACTTAGAGCTGGAAAAAACATTCTTCGGAGGGAGTAGCAATGAAAAGAAGCCTACAAAGACTTAGAGCTGGAAAAAAAACATTTTTCGGAGGGAGTAGCAATGAAAAGAAGCCTGCAAAGACTTAGAGCTGGAAAAAACATTCTTCGGAGGGAGTAGCAATGAAAAGAAGCCTGCACAGACTTAGGGCTGGAAAAAACATTCTTCAGAGGGAGTAGCAATGAAAAGAAGCCTGCAAAGACTTAGGGCTGGAAAAAAACATTCTTCGGAGGGAGTAGCAATGAAAAGAAGCCTGCACAGACTTAGGGCTGGAAAAAACATTCTTCAGAGGGAGTAGCAATGAAAAGAAGCCTGCACAGACTTAGGGCTGGAAAAAACATTCTTCAGAGGGAGTAGCAATGAAAAGAAGCCTGCAAAGACTTAGGGCTGGAAAAAACATTCTTTGGAGGGAGTAGCAATGAAAAAGCCTGCAAACGGGAAAGATAATTAGGACCTCATTAGGGCTGGGAGGGAAAAAGCTTCGAAAAACCTACATTCGGAATATAAGACACATCCAAATTTTCAGCCTCTTTTAGAGGGGGGAAAGGTGTGTTTTATACTGCAAAAAACATGGTACGTGAGATTGATCGGGGTAGATTGTAAGGGTGATACCGAAATGTAATCATATCACATTTTATTTACCTATAAAGTAAATGATTGCATTCTATTCTAAATTACATTTTGAACTAACTGTGTTTTATTCCAATTTCACTTAAAATAGCATTGTATCTCAATTCCATTTTAAATTGTTTTCATTCAGATTTTTGGCATAATTTGTGCCTGGATCTCTTGCCCTTTGATATGGCCCAAGGGCTAATCAATTAATTAAACCAACTGAACAAACTTTATTTCCTTATTAAAGACCTCTTCTTTCTTAGCCTTATTAAAACAGAATGACTAGGATTAGGACAGGATCAAAGACTGTTTTATGGGAGGGAAAAAAGAGGGGAGTTTATTGATTTTGCAAAAAAAACCCAAAGAAGAGTTAAACTTTCCTGTTTTAACAGCTCTTGAGGGGACGAGAAGATTGATTCGGAAAGAAACATCTAATGGTAGGAGGTTGTCTACACTAATCCTATACAGCTAGTCCTCTACTTAATGACAATTTTGGGAGGTTTATCCCAGAGTTATCCCAAAGGTTAAATAAGGTTAAGGAGGGAAGTGTTTTAAATATATCACAAATGTGTGTGTGTGTGTGTGTGTGTGTGTGTGTGTGTGTGTGTGTGTATGGAAATTTCTTAGATTTATTTCATTTTTTCTTTAATATTTTGTGAAAACCAATAAATAAACTTGACAAAAAATAATAACCTGTGTGTTTACTGGCCCATTGCCTTTCCTGTCACCAATGCAGAGTTTTGTTTACCAGGTCTATTCTCGGTGTGCCCAGAGAGAGAAATATCTGCCTCTACCTAGGATCGAACTCACAGCCTCCTGAATGTGAGGCAAGAGTTCCAACTCTAAGCCACTTTCTAGGTCACCTCGCCAAAGGGCATCCTTTGTTTTTCTTTGAAGAGGTTTCCCTTCTCAATCCCAGAACCTTCTTCAGCTCTGACTGGATGGTGGCGAATGGAAGGATTAATATTCCTTGATAAGACCTACAAAGATTGTATAAATCCCTTCTGTTGCATGCTGGCATTTCCCTAGAGACAGCCAGGGCACTGTTCATTGGCTGGCTGAAAAGAGCGGGAGAATACAAGCCTCTGATTGGCTACCACGTCTGACGCGTCTGAGGTAACAATTTCTGCCGAGCACATTCTGCTGACTGTTGTTCCTTCACTGTTGCGTTCAGTTAATAAAAGTCGTTGGAGAGGGGTGGCATAATAATAATAATAATAATAATAATAATAATAATAATAATAATAATAATAATTCAATTCAATTCAATTCAATTCAATTTATTAGATTTGTATGCCACCCCTCTCCGAAGACTCAGGGCGGCTAACAACAGTAATAAAAACAGTATAACAATGGAACAAATCTAATAATAAAATTATATTTAAAACCCCAACAATTTAAAAAACCATACAGCACATACATACCAAACATAAAATATAAGCAAGCCTGGGGGAGATGTCTTAGTTCCCCCATGCCTGGCGATATAGGTGGGTTTTGAGTAATTTGCAAAAGACAAGGAGGGTGGGGGCCGTTCTAATCTCCAGGGGGAGTTGATTCCAGAGAGCCAGGGCCGCCACAGAGAAGGCTCTTCCCCTGGGGCCCGCCAAACGACATTGTTTGGTCGACGGGACCCGGAGAAGGCCAACTCGCTGGGATTCGTGCAGTAGAAGGCGGTTCGGGAGGTATTCTGGTCCAATGCCAGATAATAGGTTTAGGTTTAGGTTTAGGTTTATTGGATTTATATGCCGCCCCTCTCCGCAAACTCGGGGCGGCTCACAACAATAATAAAAAACAGTACAGTACACAATACCAAATCCAATGCCCACCCATCCAGTTCCAATTGAAATTAATAATCTCATAAAAAGCAGTATATATAAAAAACAGGCACACAGTCAATCAATCAACAAAACAACATGGGCAAGGGGGAGGTGTTTTAGTTCCCCCATGCCTGACGGCAAAGGTGGGTCTTAAGGAGTTTACGAAAGGCAGGGAGGGTGGGGGCAATCCTAATCTCAGGGGGGAGCTGGTTCCAGAGGGTCGGGGCCCCCACAGAGAAGGCTCTTCCCCTGGGTCCCGCCAGACGACATTGTTTAGTCGACGGGACCCGGAGAAGGCCAACTCTGTGGGACCTAACCGGTCGCTGGGATTCGTGCGGCAGGAGGCGGTCCCGAAGATATTCTGGTCCGGTGCCATGAAGGGCTTTATAGGTCATAACCAACACTTTGAATTGTGACCGGAAACTGATCGGCAGCCAATGCAGACTGCGGAGTGTTGGAGTGATATGGGCATACTTGGAGAAGCCCATAATTGCTCTCGCAGCTGCATTCTGCACGAAATAATAATAATAATAATAATAATAATAATAATAATAATAACAACAACAATAATAATAATAATAACAACAACAACAACAACAAAACAATGACAATGACAATGACAATAACAATAATAGGTTGGTTGTTGTTAAAACAAGCGGCTTGTTAATTATCTCTCGCCAGACTCAACACTTTCCACATCATCCAGTCGGAGCTGAAGAAGCTTCTCACATGAGAAGCAAAATGTCCTCAAAGTGAATAATAATAATAATAATAATAATAATAATAATAATAATAATAATAATAATAATAATCAGAAAATTCAGTTTCCTCTGGGGGAAAAAAAAGCCCCTTTGCGACAACCAGGGATAACTGAGAATCTCCACACATTAATTATTAATTATTGATTTTTATAATAAGAAAACATTCACGCAACCTAAAACAATGTGCTCAGTGTTCAATGTGTTTTCCACAACATTCATACCCCTCCACCAAAATGGGGGCATATTTTCTATATAACACTAACTCAAGAGCAACATATCTTTTTACATATTATAAAGTAATTCTAATTTATTCTTCATAGCTTCATCTCGAATTCTACTGACCACATATTCTATTCCCTTGTCCAACGGTCATTAAGTGGATCGGATCACAAAAGGGGATCATGCGGCACCCAGGAGACTGCAACTGTCATAAATATGAACCACAAGCAAACCCCAAATTCATGTTGCCAAGGAAGACAATTCAATGAATTGCGCCGCATTTTACGACTTTCCTTCCCACGGTTGTTAAGTGAATCTCTGCAGTTGTTAAATCAGTCTCACGGTCGTTAAGTGGATCTGATCACAAAAGGGGATCATGCGGCCCCCCGGGAGACTACAACTGACATAATTAATTGGATTTGTATGCCGCCCCTAGTCCTTGGCATACAAATCCAATTAATAAAGAAATAAAATAAAGAAATATGAACGAGTCGCCAAGCGTCCAAATTATGGAACATTAAAGGAGCTGTTGTTAAGTCGAGGGCTACCCACATTTGTTGGTGAAAGCAAAGTAGCAGAGGGTTTGGCAAATATTATATCCTCTCAGCCAACTCCAGGGCAAGAAGATGCAAAATGAATCTAAAGGAGGGACGAGCATCAGTAATTCTTAGTCTTGAACAGTTCGATTTGGTCACCGGAATCCAGAGTAGCATATTCTAAATATAAGGTATGGCGAAGCAATTTTGAAAATGCAGAAATTGTTCGCCTCCTATGTGGTTTTGCTCATTGTGTAGGCAAAAATCCAGGAATGGGTTGACCTACAGGGCTGATCGGAGACAGCCTTTCTGATCATCGTGCATAAAAATTGCACCTGATGATGTGAATGGAAGGGAAGAGGAGAGAGGAAAGGAAAGGAGAGGAAAAGAAAGGAAAGGAAAGGAATGGAATGGAAAGGAAAGGAAAGGAAAAGGAAAGGAAAGGGAAGGGAAGAAAGGAAAGAAAGGAAAGGAAAGGATCGTCGTGCATAAAAATTGCACCTGATGACGTGAATGGCAGGGAAGAGAGGAGAGGAAAGGAAAGGAGAGGAAAAGAAAGGAAAGGAAAGGAAAGGAAAGGAAATGAAAGGAATGGAAAGGAAAGGAAAGAAAGGAAAGGAAAAGGAAAAGGAAAAGGAAAAGGAAAAGGAAAAGGAATGGAAAGGAAAGGAAAGGGAAAGGAAACAAAAAGGAAAGGAAAAAGAAAGGAAAGGAAAAGAAAAGAAAAGGAAAAGGAAAAGGAAAAGGAAAAGGAAAGGATGGAAGAATGGAATGGAACAGAATAGCAGACTTGGAAGGGACCTTTTAGGTCATCTAATACAACCCTCCACCATTTCTGACTGATGGCAGTCCAGTCTCTTCCTGAAAGCCTCCAGTGATGAAGCTCCCACAACTCCTGAAGGCAACTTCTGTTTCATGGGTTGATTGTCCTCACTGTCAAAAAATCTCCTTATTTCTAGGTTGAATCCCTCCGTGATCAGTTTCCATCCATCGTTCCTTGTCTGGCCTTTTGGAGCTTTGGAGAATAAGTCGACCCCCTCCTCTCTGTGGCAGCCACACTGTTATCGTGTCTCCTATAGTCCTTCTCTTCACTAGACTAGCCATGCCCGGTTCCTGCAACCGTTCATCGTATGTTTTAGCCTCCGGTCCCTTAATCATCTTTGTTTCCATGAGAACCGGTTAACAAGCCGAGTCTGAAAGCTGATGAAATTACAGAGAAGTTAAGCGAGACTTAGTTTCCCTGTGCCCGGAATGGAAATATTTAGTTCAGCGACGTTCAGAAAATCACAAGTGGGGAAGCTTTAGATATTTCCAATGTGGACAAAATCTCAAGAGCCCCGGACGGCTTGGACAATGATAAAGCAGGTTGTGGGTCTGTCATTTAATAGCGGATTGACTTATTAAGCAGAGATAATAGAGACCCAATAAGCATATCTGCCTGGAGATTTTAGTGGCAATCAATAGCGGCTGTATTTTAAATACGTAACATGGCTAAGGAATTCCTGGCCTTTCGTTTTGTTTTAAAGGAAAGGGTCTGTTTTTGAAGGTTGAAACCAGGCAATTTTTTATTTTAAAGGGAGAAAAATATGGAAGAAAACAGGTTGGATAGTTTCTCTTTGCAATGGTATGTGGGAATGACCTTGAGAGACTGGATCCAGACGTACTGCGTAGGGAACCATGGGATAAGATGCAGAGTAGATCTCAGGGGGTAATGGGCGAGGAAAGAGGCCCTGAAAAGACCTCCTTCCTGATTTGGGAAAGGGTGAAGGAGATGGGGAGAGTTGTACTTTTCAGATTTCTGCTAATGTAGCTTAACAATCAAATAAAATTGTGTCATTTTTGCTAGCTGGTTTACATGAAAAAGCTAACAGCCATTAGATCTTTCTTTCTTTCTTTCTTTCTTTCTTTCTTTCCTTCTTTCTTTCTTTTTTCTTTCTTTTCTTTTCTTTCTACAGAGGGCTGTAAAAGCACTATAAAGCAGTATACAGGTATAAGTCTAATTGCTATTGCTACTCCTTCCTTCCTTCCTTCTTTTCTCTACTCTTGCCCTCTTTTTTCCTTTCTCATCTTCTACCCTTCCATCTTCCCTCCCCACTCTTCTCATTTTTCCTTTTTCACCTTCCCTTCTTCCCTCCCTCCTTCCTTGCTCCCTTCCTTTCTCCCTCCCTAATTCTCTTTCCTTTCCTTCATTCCTTCCTCCCTCTTTCCCATCCATCCGTCCATCTCATCTCATTCCCATTTCCTTCCTTCCTTCCTTCTCTTCCCTTGCCCTATTTTTTTCCTTTCTCATCTTCCTTCCCTACATCTTCTCACCACTCCCTCCCCTCTTTTCTTTTTTATCCTCCTCCTCCCTCCCTCCCTCCCTCCTCTTTTTCCCCTTTTCTTTGTCATTTTCATTCCTCCCTCCCTCTCTTCTCATTTCTCCTTTTTCATCTTCCCTGCTTCCCTCCTTCTCTCATTGCTTCCTTCCTTTCATTTCCTCCCTCCCTCCCCCCCTTTTTCCTTTTCTTTTTCATTTTCATTCCTCCCTCCCTCCCTCCCTCTCTCCTCATTTTTCCTTTTTCATCTTCCCTTCATCCCTCCCTCTCTCCTTGCTTCCTTCCTTTCTCCCTCCTTCATTACCTTTACTTTCCATCCTTCCTCCCTCCCTCCTTCCCATCCATCCATATTTCATTTCATTGCATCTCATTCCCATTTCCTTCCTTCCTTCTTTCCTTCTTTCCTTCTTCCCTTCCCTTCCTCTTCCTTCCTTCCTTCCCTCCTTCCTTTCGGGATAACTTGGGATAATCTCTTTTCTGACTTGTGCATAACCACTCCAATAATAAGGCCTCATTTGTCAGACTAATTGGCAAGTGTCTGCCTAATGAATGAAACACATAAAGCATCTTCTTTTCAAATGAAATACAGGTATCGGCTGCCATCATTCACCAAATACCTTCCACTGGTCCTTCAGCAAACCCATAGATCAGAAGCTCAACATCCTCACAAATCACCCTGTAGCTTCCCCCTAAAACACTAAACAGAGGTTTGGGCGATAATTAAAAGCAGCTTTTCAAGTCCCCACTGCTCCTTCCTTGCCTCTACAAAATCAAAAAAGGGTGCAAGGATTGTAGTTCTCTTGAGTTGTACAATGAGTCCAGTTTAGTGGTACAAGGATAGGATGGGTTTGTAACCATCAATTAAACAGGACAATCAGCAATAATAATAATCACAATAATAACTATTTTTATTGTTATTACTGTTGTTGCTGCTGTTGTTATTATTGCTGTTATTGTGATTGTTATTATTAACAATACCACTCAGCAAACGAGACCACTATGCTGGATTTCGTATTTCTTCACCAGTCGTGCGCTTCCCAAGCACCTAGGACTGCATGATGTGGCGGTGAATTATATGTGCCGATCCTAGAAAAGCGGCCTTCTGCAATTGACTGATGGAGATGTTGTCAATTCCTATGATTTTCAAATGTCCGCTGAGATCCTTTGGCATTGTGCTCTGCGTGCCAAGAACCCCTGGGACTACTTTCATCTTTTCTATTATTATTATTATTATTATTATTATTATTATTATTATTATTATTATTATTATTATCATCATCGTCGTCGTTGTTATTTTGTTGTTGTTATTACTATTAATATTATTATTAATATTAAATTTGTATACTTTCTATATAGATCAGTTTAAAATGTATTTTAAAAATTCATTAGGCAGAGATTTGAACAATTAAATGACTTGGAATAATGTAGATAAAATAATGATGATTGATACGAGAAGTATGATGAGAACTTAAGAAAATTATACAACTGAGTTGTGATTTTTATGGGGCATTTACTGCAGTTAGTAATAGGGGATGAGAAAAACAAAGGATGAATTAAAAAAAACCAAGGAAAGTGAGTAAGTATTAGGGCTTAAAATTAAAAGGCAAGAGAAAGAACTACTTTGATGAATCAAGTTAATAGCTCAATTTGGGATTAAGTGGGTGGAGATCCCAGAAGACAAAATTAGACTTATTTTTTTTTCTTTAGAAGCAGTACTATCTTAATAAAATATACCTGGAATAATGTGTTTTGTATAAAGAATTTATGAACAATTGATCAAAATGTATAACTACAGTGTATACTTCATTGTAATATTTTAATGCATATTGATTTATGCATGATGATGGAGGGGGGGAAATTAAACTTTTTGGAAAAAATAAAATTCTGAAATGGAATTTCTCAGCTCTAATTCCTACAACACAGGTAGACCTCAAGTTACAACACTTTGTTTAATCTAGTGGTCAAATCTATACAGTGATCCCTCGATTATCGCGAGGGTTCCGTTCCAAGACCCCTCGCGACAATCGATTTTTCGCGATGTAGGGTTGCGGAAGTAAAAACACCATCTGCGCATGCGCGCCCTTTTTCCATGGCCGCGCATGCGCAGATGGTGGAGTTTGCGTGGGCGGCGGGGAAACCCGGATCTTCGTCTGCTCGCTGCTGCTGCGGCCGCCCAGCAGCTGATCTGCTCGGCGGGCAGCAGCGAGGAGCCGAATCGGGCTTTCCCCTTTGCGTGGGCGGCGGGGAAACCCGGATCTTCATCTGCTCGCTGCTGCTGCGGCCGCCCAGCAGCTGATCTGCTCGGCGGCAGCAGCGAGGAGCCGAATCGGGCTTTCCCCTTTGCGTGGGCGGCGGGGAAACCCGGATCTTCGTCTGCTCGGTGCTGCTGCGGCCGCCCAGCAGCTGATCTGCTCGGCGGCAGCAGCGAGGAGCCGAATCGGGCTTTCCCCCTTTGCGTGGGCGGCGGGGAAACCCCGATTCGGCTCCTCGCTGCTGCCGCCGAGCAGATCAGCTGCTGGGCGGCCGCAGCAGCACCGAGCAGACGAAGATCCGGGTTTCCCTGCCGCCCACGCAAAGGGGAAACCCCGGCTCCTCGCTGATGCCCCCGCTCGCCCGCCCACCCCGCCGCCCGCCAGCAAGAGGGCGAGAGATAGAGAAAGAGAGAGAAGGAAAGAAAGAGATGAGAGAGAGAGAAAGAAAGATGAGAAAGGAAGGAAGAGAGTGACGTCATCGGGTGGGAAAAATCGCGATATAGCGTTTCGCGAAGATCGAGATCGCGAAAATCGAGGGATCACTGTATTGCTCAAAAAAATAAAGGGAACACTCAAAGAAAACATCCTAGAGCCGAATGAATGAAATATTCTCAATGAATACTTTGTTCTATACAAAGTTGAATGTGCACAACAGCATGTGAAATTGATTGTCAATCAGTGTTGCTTCCTAAGTAGACAGTTTGATTTCACAGACGTTTGATTTACTTGGGGTTATCTTCTGTTGTGTAAGTGTTGTCTTTATTTTTTTGAGCAGTCTATTTACCTTCCCTAGCAGTTCGGAAGCACATGCATTTTTAATACCCGTGTTCAGTTCTGGAGACCATGCCTACAAAAAGATATTGTTAAACTTGAATGGGTCCAAAGACGGGCTACAAAAACAGCGGAAGGCCTTAAGCATAAAACGTATCAGGAAAGACGTCATGAACTCAACCTGTGTAGTCTGGACGACAGAAGGGAAAGGGGGGACATGATCGAAACATTTAAATATGTTTAAGGGTTAAATAAGGTTCAGGAGGGAAGTGTTTTTAATAGGAAAGTGAACACAAGAGCAAGGGGCACAATCTGAGGTTAGTTGGGGGAAAGATCAGAAGCAACGTAAGAAAATATTATTTTACTGAAATAGTAGATGCTTAGAACAAACTTCCAGCAGATGTGGTTGGTAAATCCACAGGAACTGAATTTAAACATGCCTGGAATAAACATAGATAAAATACAGGAAATAGTATAAGGGCAGACTACATGGACCATGAGATCTTTTTCTGCCATCAATCTTTTATGTTTCTATGTTTTTAAAAGACGAAATAACTATAAACATAGTTAATTTTTTACTAGTTTAAAATAAGAGATACTCATACATATGTCACTCCTTTTTGTCTTATTTATTACAAATGTATACATATATTAATGGGCTTATCATTTGAATTGAATACATTGCATAATGAATTATGAATTTGAATTGCACTGGATACAGGTCTGTGGAGAACTATGGGACTTATTCTTTTCTTTTTATTCTGTGAAAACCAATAAATAAAGTTTTTAAAAATAAAGTCTTAGGTCAAAGCTGTTATTTCTTCTAGTCCTTTTTGTGCCGTGTACAAGCGCCGATTATCTAAAATTCATGGAAGCCATTAAATTGTGCCCAGGTTTTGAGTAGACGCAGCGGGAAGCTACACCAGGAAATTACAGCAAGATATTTATTTATTTTTTTGGTTTTAGCTGTTTGCTAAAGGATCAGCCACCCACTTGAGTGATTCTGTCATAAGATTTGAGACTGTCTTGGTGCAAACTCTTAAACGTTTCTTTTTCTGGGGCAATAACCAGTCAGCTGTGATAATAGATCTATAGATCTCAACCTATTTTCATTGGATGTTATTTCAAGGGTTCGGAATGTGTTCTGATTTCTTGGAAGACTTAAACATATTGAGGGAAAGGTTAGTTGGGGGCAAGATCAGAAGCAATGTGAGAAAATATTATTTTACTGAAAGAGTAGTAGATGCTTGGAAGAAACTTCCAGCAGACGTGGTTGGTAAATGCACAGTAACTGAATTGAAACATGCCTGGGAGAAACATATATCCATCCTAAGATATAATGCAAGAAATAGTTATAAGGGCAGACTAGATGGACCATGAGGTCTTTTTCTGCCGTCAATCTTCTATGTTTCTATGTTTCTATAATGCTACAAGATTCTTAACAGGATCCGGCAACATTAGTCTATCTTGGAGCAAAAGGCATAACATTTGGGTTGTTCGCCTCTCTCCCTTTCACCTTGAGTCCTTAAAAACTTGGGGAACGTCGAGCAGGGATGGTGAGTAACAAGAACAGGTGAACATTTCTAGGCAAACCGTTTATTGTAGCAAAGTCACCTGTCTAGCAATGGTCTGAAATGTTTTACCTCTTCCCTTATTTATTTTTTTGTTAAGTTATCCACTCCGCAACCATACACACTGCCCCTCTGTGGAGGATGCCGTGGTTTGCTCCAAAGAAATGTGTATTTGTGAAATGGGAGATAGAGAGAGAGAGAGAGAGAGAGAGAAAGAGAAAGAAAGAGGGGGGAGAGAGAGAGGAAGGAAGGAAGGAAGATGAAGTGAGAGAATGAGTGAGAAAGGACAGGAGACAGGGAGGGAAAAAATCAGTGGAGGAGAAAAGAAGGGTAGGAAGAGAAAGAAAGAAAGAAAGAAAGAAAGAGGGGGAGCGAGGGAAAGAGAGAGAAAGGAAGGAAAGAAAAGGGAGAAAGAAACAGAATGGGAGGAAAGGAGGAAGGAAGAGAGGGAGGGAGGGAAAGAGAGAGAGGGAGGAATAAAAGAAAGGAAGGAAGGAAGAGGAAGTGAGAGAATGAGTGAGAAAGGACAGGAAACAGGGAGGGAGAAAATCAGAGGAGGAAAAAAGAAGGGTAGGAAGAGAAAGAAAGAAAGAAAGAAAGAAAGAAAGGGGGAGGGAGGGAGGGAAAGAGAGAGAAAGGAAGGAAAGAAAAGAATAGAAAGAAAGAAAAGGGAGAAAGAAACAGAATGGGAGGAAGGGAGGAAGGAAGAGAGGGAGGGAGGAATAAAAGGAAGGAAGGAAGGAAGGAAGATGAAGTGAGAGAATGAGTGAGAAAGGACAGGAGACAGGAAGGGAAAAAAATCAGAGGAGGAGAAAAGAAAGGTAGGAAGAGAATGAAAGAAAGAAAGAAAGAGGGAAAGAGAGAGAAAGGAAGGAAGGAAAGAAAAGAATAGAAGGAAAGAAAGGGGAGAAAAAAACAGAACGGGAGGAAAGGAGGAAGGAAGAGAGGGAGGGAGGGAAAGAGAGGGAGGGAGGAATAAAAGGAAGGAAGGAAGGAAATATAAGATGATATTTCAACCAAATAACAAATTACAACAAAACATTAAATTAACTTCTCCACCCCAAGCTGATTTTTTAAAAATCTCAGAACACTGCACAGGAATGGCTCTGGTTAGGAATTGGATGGGGCACCACAAGGCAGGAAAGGCCAAAAGGCAACTATTGTGTGGGCAACTCACTTGCATCTTGTTACCAAGGAAACTACAGAGTCCTGCGAAAGGAAACACCAAGATTCTCCTCAAATGGTGGCGTCTCGAAAGCTGCAAGGTCTTGCGGATGAAATAACTGCTAACAAAAGCAATCATTAGCCAAACGAGAAAATGAGAAATCTTATGCTTTATTCCCAATGTGCTAAGAAGGAGCAAACTTTCTTTTCCTGGGGCAAAAACGTATCAACAAAATAGGCAAAAATATGGGTGACAAGTGGAGGTCGAGAAACATGAAAACTCAACAAAATATCCATGGATTTCATTGTTGTAGACTTCAGAGTTATATCCCAAATTGTCCTGCTCAGTTATAAGCTAAACACATTCTTTGGATCCTGTCTTCTAGATCAAGAATTATCTAGAATTAGAGCTACGTCTACGAAGTGGCTCCCTAACTTTGTCTGCGGGGGAAAAAAATCCCAGAGATGCTTCCTTGGTTGTCATCTTTTTCTTCCCCTTATCCAAGCAAAATATAAGCCATCCTTAATTTTTGGGTGGGACCTTCAGGTGGAAATTCAAAGTTCCTGCAGTCTCCCCAATGACCCAGAATAGACTGTCATATCTGAATATCATCATTGTATCTATCAGCTTCTTCATCATCCCCTTCATCTTCATCATAATCAACTGTCGGTATCATCTTTATTCTCATTACCTTTGTCCTCATCACCTTCATTGTCATCACCTTCATTATCAACTCCATCCCCTTCATAGCCATCAACATCTCCTTCATCAATGTCACCTTCATTCTCTTAACCTGTCACATTCTTCTTCTTCTTCTTCTTCTTCTTCTTCTTCTTCCCCTTCTTCTTCTTCTTCCCCTTCTTCTTCTTCTTCCCCTTCTTCTTCTTCTTCCCCTTCTTCTTCCCCTTCCCCTTCTTCTTCCCCTTCCCCTTCTTCTTCTTCTTCCTCCTCCTCCTCCTCCTCTTCTTCTTCTTCTTCTTCTTCTTCTTCTTCATCTTCTTCTTCTTCCCCTTCTTCTACCCCTTCTTCTTCTTCTTCTTTTTCTTCTTCTTCTTCTTCTTCTTCTTCTTCTTCTTCCCCTTCTTCTTCTTCCCCGTCTTCTTCTTCTTCCCCTTCTTCTTCTTCTTCCCCTTCTTCTTCCCCTTCTTCTTCTTCTTCTTCTTCTTCCTCCTCCTCCTCCTCTTCTTCTTCTTCATCTTCATCTTCTTCTTCTTCTTCTTCTTCTTCTTCTTCTTCTTCTTCTTTTTCTTCTTCTTCTTTTTCTTCTTCTTCTTCTTCTTCTTCTTCTTCTTCTTCTTCTTCTTCTTCTTCTTCTTCTCCTCCCTCTTTGTCTTCTTCTTTTCCTTCCTTCCTCAGCATAATCTTCTACCCTCCTCCCCCTCCTCCTTTCTCCTTCTCTTCCTCTTCCTCATTGACTTCTTCTGGGCATTTTAAAATAATTTACTTAGAGGTGGATGCTCTTCTACAATCAATTTCTGTGCCCTTTGCTTTAAAATCCTTCTCATTCCTTTCTTATCTGCGGAGGTGCTACACATGAGATAAATTGCATCTCCCCCTCCCACCAACACTGTGGTGGACTTTATCTTCAAGTATATTTCCCCCTACAATGCAGTTTGAAGGTTCAGTATCTGTTTTCTCACCAGGGAGATCACCAAAGCAGTTGCACAACTGGATTCTTCTCTCACTAACTGTAGTGGGAACCCTCCATTTGGTTTTCCACTTGACCTCCCAGTAAAACTTTGATGCCCCATTTCCAAAGAAGTCCCTCCCTTTTTAAAAACGAACATGGAAATAAAATAAAACCTCAATCCCAAAGCTGGCTTGCTCTCTTTTCACCCCAATTGCTACTGCTAGTTGGCTTGCGATTTTATGAACTGTCTCTACCAGTATGTGGTTGCTCGGTTATATCTTATTATATTGCTGTTTTATTACTTCGCATTGTTTTATTTTTAATTACATGGTCGTAATTGATTTGTACACTGCCCAGGGAACCGTGGTACGCTGGTGATTGAGAAAGGCAAGGTAGAAAAAATGCATTTTTTTTTTGTCTATGGGTGTGTGTGTGTGTGAGAGAGAGAGAACACAAAAAACCTTTTTTTAAAAAAAAAATAATAAAAGAGGGAGAATTAAGAATAGAATCTTCTCCAAGATCTTCGGAATCTACAAAGTTATTCTTCTGCTTTCAGACTTGTTTACATTGGTATTCCGAAGAAGTTGTTTTTCCAGCTTTAAGTCTTTGCAGGCTGGTTTTCATCACTACTCCCTCCAAAGGGTTTTTCCCCCAGCTCTAATGAGGGGCTAACAATCTTCCCAGCTTGCAGAGAATTTTTCATTGCTACTCTGAAGTGGTTTTTTTTCCCAGCCCTAAGTCTTTGCAGGCTTCTTTTCATTATTTGTATGTATGTATGTATGTATGTATGTATGTATGTATGTATGTATGTATGTATTTACTTACTTATTTACTTATTTACTTATTTACTTACTTACTTACTTACTTACTTACTTACTTACTTACTTACTTACTTACTTACTTACTTACTTATTTATTAGATTTGTATGCCGCCCCTTTCCGCAGACTTGGGGCGGCTCACAACACAATAAAAACAGTTCATAACAAATCTAATAATTTACAATTTAAAATATTTAAAAAACCCATTATTAAACAGACATACACACAAGCATACCATACATAAATTGTATAGGCCCAGGGGAGATATCTCAGTTCCCCCATGCCTGATGACAAAGGTGGGTTTTAAGGAGTTTGCGAAAGGCAAGGAGGGTAGGGGCAGTTCTAATCTCTGGGGGGAGCTGATTCCAGAGAGTCGGGGCCGCCACAGAGAAGGCTCTTCCCCTGGGACCCGCCAACCGACATTGTTTAGTTGACGGGACCTGGAGAAGGCCCACTCTGTGGGACCTAATCGGTCGCTGGGATTCGTGCGGCAGAAGGCGGTCTCGGAGATATTCTGGTCCGATGCCATGAAGGGCTTTAAAGGTCATAACCAACATTGCTACTCTCTCCAAAGAAGGTTCATTTATGTTTTAACCAAGGTATAAAACTGACCAGATGAAGCTGACCAGATTAAGGATGCTAGCCAGACAAATACCTGGTAGGTAGATTCCCCCCCTCCATTTTCCTCCCCCAAAAAACTTATGGTGCGTCTTATACTCTGAAAAATGCGGTAGATTAAATTGGAGGAAAATATAAAATTGAAGGTGGTAGAGCCAGGTGACAAAATTAGACAGTTGAGGAGGCAGCATTAAAGTTAATAGTTAATATACGGAGGAAAATATAAGCACAGATATGGAGACTGGGGGAAAAGTAAGTTTAAGAATAGCACCGGTAATTAGAGGATGAGGAACATGAATTGCTTGTCTGTTAACTCTAGGATGTATTGTGAATAGATACATGAAGGGAAAGGCTAAGGAAGGGAGGGAGAAAAGGAACTAGAGAAGAAAGGGAAGAAAGGAAGAGGAGGGAAGTAAGGAAGTGGGAGAGAAGGAGAAAGAAGAGAGGGAAGAGAGAGAAATAGAGGGAGGGAAGTGATAGGATGCAAAGAGGGAACAGGCAGGTAATTAATGTATAAAAGGTGCAAATTAAGATATAGATTCATGTAATGAAATGTATAACTACAGAAATGTATAACTACGGCATGAGTATTTTGTTAAGAATTAAGGTTAGAAAATGAATATGTATAGATGATAAGTGACATTAGAGGGAGGGGAGTGATAGGATGCAAAGGGGGAAACAGGCAGGTAATTAATGTATTATTATTATTATTATTATTATTATTAATAATAATAATAATAATTAGATTTGTAGGCTGCCCTTCTCCAAAAACTCAGGGCGGCTCACAACATGATGATAATATAATGCATTACAAATCCAATAATAAAAATTAAAAGCAATATAAAACATTTATAGCATAGCCAATATTATAATAAAATCCCCAACTACACAATCATACACATTCAACCCAATCCATCATACAGTAGTAAGATGTAAATGATGATATGGTCCATGTACAGTGGTACTTCTACTTAAGAACTTAATTCGTTCCATGACCAGGTTCTTAAGTAGAAAAGTTTGTAAGTAGAAGCAATTTTTCCCATAGGAATCAATGTAAAAGCAAATAATGCATTCAAACCCATTAGGAAAGAAATAAAAGCTCGGAATTTGGATGGGAGGAGGAGGAGGAAGAAGAGGAGGAGGACAGTCCCTGCCAAAGGAAGAAGATGAGGTGAGGGGAATCAAAAAAATCCAAAACTTTAAGGCTTAAAAAAAGAGGGACTGAAGCGGCGAGGAGGAGCACGTGCTTCCCATATACTGCACCAGAGAGAGAGAAACCCAGACGGAATGGCAGGAAACTGGCTGGGCCTTCGTGCAGCTCTCAAATTTCCTGGGAAATTTTTACAGACTCGGTTTTTAAGTAGAAAATGGTTCTTAAGAAGAGGCAAAAAAATCTTGAACACCCAGTTCTTCTCTAGAAAACTTCTTAAGTAGAGGCATACACATATGTACACTGAGAGCATATGCACCAAAGACAAATTCCTTGTGTGTCCAATCCCACTTGGCCAATAAAGAATCCTATTCTATTCAGCCACACCCACAAAATAAGCCACGCCCACAGTGTGGTAGTAAACATTTTTGCAAACCTTCACTGATAAAGAATGTTAATGTTTGGATACAGTATATAGAACTAGGTAACTGGCAAAAGCTCCAGGAAAGAAACTATAAATCGAACATGGCAACCACTTATAAAGAAAACTTGTACAAAATGTTTGACAGGTGGCATTTACCACCCAGCAAGATCAGCAAAAATGTTTTAAAATATGTCCATCAAAGGCTGAAAATCGAATCAGAAATCGGGCACATATTATCACTTGTGGTGGACATGCCCAAGGGAAAAAAAGGTGGGGATCCCAAAAACGCATATGTGGCTAGAAAAAAATGTTAAGGCAGCACGATATCTATCTACCTATCCATCCTTCCTTCCATCCTTCTTTCCATCCATCCATCCATCCATCCATCCATCCATCCATCCATCCATCCATCCATCTATCTATCTATCTATCTATCTATCTATCTATCTATCTATCTTATATCAATCTCTATCAATCCCTACCTACCTACCTACTTATCTACCTACCTAAATATCTCTATCATCCCTCCATCCCTCCATCCCTCCATCCCTCCATCCCTCCATCCCTCCATCCAGATATTTACCCCGTTTCCCCAGAAATAAGATATCCCCTAATAATAAGCCCAATTTAGCCTTTGAGTGCATGGCAATAAGGCCAGCACTTATTTCAGGGTTCAAAAAAATAAAATAAAATAAGGGTCTTATTTTGGGGAAAACACAGTATCTATCTACCTACCTACCTACTAATATCTCTCTCTCTCTCTCTCTCTCTATCTATCTATCTATCTATCTATCTATCTCATCCACCCACCCACCCACCCATTTATCCTGTTTCCCCCCAAATAAGACCTCCCCTGATAATAAGCCCAATCGGGCTTTTTAGAGCATGGCAATAAGGCCAAGCACTTATTTCAGGGTTCAAAAAATATAAGACAGGGTCTTATTTTTGGGAAAACATGGATATACACACACATAAACAAAAAAATATAATAAAATGTTGCTTAGATCTAGTGCCTCTTTCCTACTCTATATTTTCCACTTTTTACTTGAAATTCTCATGCAATCTGGACAGGTATCATCTCACCTCTTCCACCCATCCTTTTAAATGTTGCACTACATATATGTAGATTGTTCTGAGTTCGGGTTTTGCCCTGTGTAATATTTTGCATGTCTATGTGACACACACACACACACACACACATACACACACACACACACACACATACACACACACACAAACCCTATATATTTATATATTTAAATATCTATATATAATATATATATTTAAAACTTTTGTGCACATGCTTTCCTAAATCTCTAGGGTTCCTGGTTTGTTAAAGATGGGGAGGGGGCTCAGAAAGTTTAATTTTTCAAGTAGGGAAGACCTCTCCCATACCTTATGGAAATGCACACCTATTGAGGGGGGAAAGGGGGAGAGAGAGAGAAAGAGGGAAGAAGAATGAAGGGGAGAAGTGTAGGAAAGAGAATGAAGGGTGGAGGAAGGAGGAAGGGAAAGCAGGAAAGAGGGAAAGGAAAGCAGGAAAGGGAAAACAAGAAAGAAAGGGAAAGCAGGAAAGAGAGGAAGGGAAAGCAGGAAAGAGAGGAAGGAAAAGCAGGAAAGAGAAAGGAAAGGCAGGAAAGAGAGGAAGGGAAAGCAGGAAAAGGAGGGAGGGTCCTAGAAACTGCAGAATGGGGACCAAAGGGAGGGAGAGGAAGGCTAAGAACATAAACGATGCCTTGAAGTCCACTCAAGCCTTTTCAAAGCATCTTTCACGGTTACGGGAGACCTTCGTGGCAACCAAGAGAGTTAAATTCTGGCACCTGCCAAAGCCTCCGAGGGGATTTAACCATCCACCAATGGATCAGAACCGGTGAAGCTTCTGGGGTGAGAAGCGAAACGTCTTCTTGTCTTCTCACCACCACCACCCCCAGGGGTGGGGGGCGGGAAACCAGTTTTTAACTTGCCTTTTTGCAAAAAAACAAAACAAAACAAAAAACAACAACCCACCTTTGAGACAATTCTTAATCTGGACGGCGAGAGCATCTCCGCAGATGTTTAAAACGGGGGTAAAAAAAACCCACGACGGGATATATGACCCGCAGAGAAGCAGCCACCCGGGGCTTTCGCGATACACGGGTTAAGCGTCTCGTGGGAAAGCAAGTCCAGACCCCGGCTTTCCTTCTTCCTCAACCCCCCCCCCTCCAAAAACAACAGCAAAAAAAAAAAGGCTACGGATTTTTTTTTTCCTTTTTGTTGGCGACCAAGTATCCAAGGACGCACGCCGGGCAAAGGCGACTCTTTTCTCCAGGAGCCAGTTGCGAAGGGATTTTTTTTTTGGTGGTGGGGGGGGTCACAACGACCCCAGGAAACCAGAGACAGTTCCCCCTCTTCCTCCCTCCCTCCCCACACACAGACACCCCAGGAGATGAAGGGGAGGGGGAGAGATTGGGAGGGAGGGAGGGAGGGAGGGAAGGAAGGAAGGAAGGAAGGAAGGAAGGAAGGAAGGAAGGAAGGGGGTCATTATGACCCCAGGAATCCAGATATAACCCCACAAGCAAAGCCAGGAGAGAGAAGTGGGTAGAGCCCGGAGGGAAAGAGGAAAGGGGTCACCACGACCCCAAGAAACCACATACAGCCCCCAAAACACACACACCCAAAGCAGAAACGGGGCAGAGATACAGAAGAAGGAAGGGAGGGGTTCATTACACGACCCCAGCGAACAAGAGACGCCCCCTCCCCAAAGACACACAGAAACACTCCAGAATGGGGTGGCGGGAAAGACCTGGAGGAAGGAAGGAAGGAATAACAGGGAAAGAAGGGAATGAGTGAGTGAGTGAGGGAAGGAAGGAAGGAAGGAGAGATGGAGGAAGGGAGGGTAGGTAATTAGGAAGGAGGAAGGAAGCAAGGAAGGAATAACAGGGAAAGAAGGGAGGGAGGGAGAGGGGGAGGGAGGGAGGAAGGAATAAAAGGGAAAGAAGGGAGGGAGGGGAAGGAATAACAGAGAAAGAAGGAAGGAATAACAGGGAAAGGAGAGAGGGGGGAGAGAGGAGGAAGGAAGGAAGAAAGAACAGGGAAAGAAGGGAGGAAGGGGGGAAGGAAGCAGAGATGCAGGGAGGGAGGGAATGCATGTAGAAAGGAAGGAAGGAAGGAAGATAGGGAGGGAGCAAGGCAGGAATAAAAAATAAAGAAGGGAGGGAGGTAAGATATAACAGAGAAAGAAGGAAGGAAAGGAAGGAAGGAATAACAAGGAAAGAAGGAGGGAGGGAGGGAAGGAAAAATAAGGAAAGAAGGGAGAGAGGGAGGAAGATGAGGGAGATGGGGTCTATCCCGCCCCGGTGACTCACCCAAAGTGAAGAAGGGCAGCTCCGTGTTATCCAGATCGTCTTGCACCGCCACGCGCCCGGGCACTTCGCTCCGCACGAAGAGAAGCAAGCGGGAATCCCCGGGAGGAGGCAGAGCCCGGAGCACCGCCAGCACCAGCACCACCACCGGCAGCAGCGGCGGCGGCGGCCGAAGCGGCAGCGGAGGAGGCTGAAGACGGGAAAGCGCCGGAGCCACCGGAGGGCCCTCCTCCTCCACCACCACCACCTCCGCCTCCTCCGCTCCTCCAGGCGAGGTCGCTTTCCCGCAGCACGGCAAGGTGGAAACCGTCACGGTCTTCTCCCGGCACGGGCTGCTCCCGGGTCGGCTGCCTCCTCCGCGGCTGTTGGCGCCTCCGCCGGCGGTCCCTCGGCTTCCCCCTCCGCCGCCTCCTCCTGCTGCTCCTCCATCTCCGCCACCGCCCGGCTCGGCTTGCACCGCCGCCACGGGGCCCGGTCCGCTGGCCAGCAGCAGGAGCAGCGGCAGAAGCGAGGACGGAGCAGGAGACGGAGAGGACGGAGAGGAAGAGGAAGAAGAGGAGGAGGAAGAAGAAGCGGCGGCGGCCGGGAGGAAGAGGAGGAAGCGGCGGCGGCGGAGGAGCGGCCGGACGCGCGGAGATGCCATGGCGCGCCGAGGAGATGGAGAAGCACCACCAGCAACCAGCCGCCGAGCCCGGGAGCAGCAGCGGCAGCGGCCGCCGCAGCGAGGAGCCGCTAGGCAGAGCCCACCTCGCTCCTCCCCTTCCCAGGCTCAGGCCCCGCCTTGGCCCGGAGGAGGGGTGAGAGAGGCGGGAAGGACCTGCGATGCCCCCCCGCCCACCCAAAGGTACCGGAAAGCGGGCTGCAGCGCTCCGGAGATGCCCGGACAGAGGATGCTAACTTTCCCGACGCGCGCGCTGCGCTCCGGGCGCAAGAGCCCCGTCAAGGGAAGAGTAGGGGTCTTGGAAAGCAGAATGGGTTGTTGAGGGTGTGTGTGTTTGTGTGCTGAATAGCAACAGCATTTAGCATTTGGACTTATATACCGCTTCGTCGTGCTTTTACAGCCCTCTCTAAGCGGTTTACACGGTCTGTTGCTCCCAACAATCTGGGTCCTCATTTGACCCACCTGGGAGGATGAGAAGGTGAGATTCGAACTTGGCAGAGTTAGCCTGCTATCCTGCATACCATGGAAGGAGGGAAAAAAAAGAATGGAGGAGGGAGGGAGAGAGGAAGGAAGGAAGGAAGGAAGGAAGGAAGGAAGGAGGAGGAGGAAGGGAGGAGGGAGGGAGGAATAGCAATAGCATTTGGACTGATATATCACTTCACACTGTTTTTCCAGCCCTCTCTAAGTGGTTCACAGAGTCAGCCTTTTGCCCCCAACAATCTGGGTCCTCATTTGACCCATCTGGGAAGGATGGAAGGCTGAGTTGACCTTGAGCCAATGGTGAGATTCGAACTTGACAGTGTTCGCCTGCTATCCTGCATACCATGGAAGGAGGGAAGAAAAGAATGGAGGGAGGGAGGGAGAGAGGAAGGAAGGAAGGAAGGAAGGAAGGAAGGAAGGAAGGAAGGAGGAGGAGGAAGGAAGGAGGGAGGGAGGAATAGCAATAGCATTTGGACTGATATATCACTTCACACTGTTTTTCCAGCCCTCTCTAAGTGGTTCACAGAGTCAGCCTTTTGCCCCCAACAATCTGGGTCCTCATTTGACCCATCTGGAAGGATGGAAGGCTGAGTTGACCTTGAGCCAATGGTGAGATTCGAACTTGACAGTGTTCGCCTGCAATACTGCATTCTAACCACTGCATACCATGGAATGGGGGAGGGAGAGAAGGAAGGAAGGAAGGGGGAAAGGGAGAGACTGAGAAAGAAGAAAGGGAGGAAGGAAAGAAGCAATAGCAATAGCACTCAGAGTTATATACTGCTTCACATTGCTTTACAGCCCTCTCTAAGCAGTTTACAGAATCAGCCTCTTGACCCCAACAATCTGGGTCCTCATTTGACCCACCTAGGAAGGATGAAAGGCTGAGTTGACCTTGATCCAGTGATGAGATTTGAACTGCTGAACTACAGCAAGCATTTAACTAAAGTAACCTGCAGTCCTGCACCACCCTTTCTTGCAATGTGAGAGGAGAAGAGGTCTGTGAAGTGGGTGGTTTTGCTGACAGGGCGTTTGGTGAGACCGGAGGGGTGGTGATGGTGGAAGGGAGTGAAGTAGGGGGGGGGAGGACTGTGTGGGGTCCCTGGTGCTCTCCGAGCTAGGTGGTCTTCTGGCAGATGTCTCTTTATTCAACTAGATAACATGATTAGGGCTAGAAAGGAGAAGGGGTTGTGAAGAGAGGAGGAGAGGAAGAGGAGGAAGGAAGGAGGAAGAAGGAGAAAGAGGGAAGGAGAGGAGGAAAATTTAAAAAGGAGGAGCAGAAGGGAGAAAGGAGGAGTGAAGGAGGTGAAGAGGGAAGGAGGAGAAGGAGAAGAGGAGGAGGAGAAAGGAGGAGAAAGGGAGAGAAAGTAAGTGAGAGAGAAAGAGAGGGAGGGAGGGGGAGAGAAAGAGAGGAAGGGAGAGGGAGAAAGAGATATATTTCTTTCTCTCTACCTCCTACACTCTCCAGTCTTATCTTTCTTTCTCTCCCCTCCCTCTCTCTTTCTCTCCC